>NW_022196905.1:51198831-51385293 GCF_008632895.1 Mastomys coucha | reverse complement strand
ATAAGTTACTCTTTCTCTGAGATGAATGCTTTTCCAAATTATCACAGGTAATGAACCAAATTCTTACCTTCACTAATGTCTGTGCCACCCTCCAAGCAAAACCATTGTTCATTGAAACAGTTGGCGAATGACGTTATTGATAGACCATATTAATACCTACATCATTTCTTGAATGAATGTAACCTGTTCTCTGTGGGCTGAGAATGAAGTAACTCACTCAAGTCAAATAGCTTTGACCATAGCAGGAAGTCTGTATCCAAAAATCGAGCCTACAATTCATTCCTTGGTGCAGCAGAACTATCAACTCTCAGCTTAGCTATGATGGAGGTAAAAATCCTTTGGTGATGTGAGGGTCATTGTATTATAGCCTTATTACAATGAAACCCAATGTCTAAAAATTGTTCTTATTTTGGGCTGTACCACAGTAAGACCCAAGATTTTAAACTCTACTAAATACAAAACAAACAAAAAGACTTTATATAATCATGTTTATTTAAGAAAATACTAGTAGTGATGTATTATTTTTAAGTATACAGTTAATGTTTTTGGAGTTATTTAAAATTTATATTGAGAAAAATGTATTTTCATTATTGCTGTAGATGAGCACCTACATAAGACTGTTAAATTGATTGTTGTTTTATATCCAACAACTTTTATAATACTTATTTTTATTGTTATAATATTCTATAAATTTTAATGAATATGACAAAAAAGATATTGTAGATATTGAAGGGGGGTCTCTGGGAGGATCATTGGTACAAAAAGGAAACAAGAATGTGATTCAATTATACTTAATTGAAATATGTTTTTAAATGTTAAAAAATTCAAATAAATTGAAATCATGTAACTTTTCTCACCAAAAAAAGTAATTATTGATGAATATATGTGAATAATTAAGTCAACAGTTTCATTCGTTTACTGACTATAATTCACAAATAATTGTTAGTCACTTCTTGTTCCTATAATAAGATCATTAGATAACCAATGTAAACTAGGAAAGTTAAGTATGTATGTGGAAGAGGGCTGTGGTTTATAGCATGCTTGCTTATTTACTTGTTTTTACAGATCTGGAGATCAGAACCAGTTACATGTGTCTTTGAAAAACATTCTACCTGTGAACTGTTATTTTCCACATAAATGATTAGCCTGACTCAGAGTTTTGAAGGGGTCTGTGATCTTTTGACCTCACTGCTGTGAGCCTGTTGTAAGGTAGAAAAGCAGATTGTGGCAAAAACACTTCACCTCATAGCTAGGAAGCAAAGGAGTTAAAGGATGGGGGGAGGAGTGGCCTCAGGTTCCCCTAAGGGCAGATAACCAGGGACATAAAGCTCTGGGAAGAAGGACCCTCAAAGCCTGGGTCAGTTCCCACTACCATCCCTAGGACCCACATTTTAACTTAGGGCTCTTTGAAGGTCATCAGTATACCTGTGCCCGTTACATCTTAATTCTCATAACTGTAGATGAAAAATAACAAGAGTCACAGACTTGAAAGATCTTTGAAGGAAAGGAATCAAGCAAGGTAATGTGTAAAGGTAACGACTGGACTAGTCAATTTTTTTTTTTTAAAAAAAAAGGCCAGTTAAAGGATTGTTTGCTCTCTTTTAGAAGGCCTGATTCCATTCCCAGAACCAATATAGGGTGTCTCTCAACCAAGTGTAACTGCAGCACTGGGGGATCCGATGCCTTCTTACAATCCTTGTGCATCCAAACATGCACACAAACACACACCAATACACACACAGAAACAAAAGTAAATCATCATAAAAGGAAGACATTACAAGGAGATAATTATAACATCATCAATTTAGTTAAAGAGTCAAACAAAGAATGGCAGGGAGATGTAAAGAGTTTTCCTGACTCCAGAGGGTGAGCACTATAGAGAGAATGTGTTACTAGGCCAGTAGAGCACTTTGCCTTGGATAGACCTCAAGAACTGGTTTCGGTGGAAGACCGAGGACTCATCGCAGTCTTCTCTGACTCAATTATTTTTCTGATTTAACAAAATTCGCCTCATTTATGATTTAAAGTATGTTTAGCGAACTCTGTGATTTAAATAAGTTATTGTCTCTGTACCCAAAGAACAATAGTTTCCTAGCTTTTCCTTTCAGTGGAGAAAAAGACAACATAGCACTTAGCCAAATCCCAATTGAGCTATTTCATTACTAAAAGAATGAAACCTGCATGTTTATTACACCTTATGGAGATTTTGTCTAGCCTTTCTTATAGTTTTGTTTCATTTCCAAGCTACAAGAAACATATAAATTCAGGCGGCGTGTTCTCTGACAGTGAAAAAATCAAAGGTGAAAGTCCTCTTACACTTCTTATGAACAACTACTGATGCCTGCCAAGGAAGCACTTACCACTCTCAGAAACATTTTACTACACCTGCCAAAAAATAATTACACAAAACATTTTGAGATCATCCAAATGCCAAGGAAAGTCTTCCACGTCCTCAAGGAACTTTAAGAAACACAATTTTAAATAATGAACCACCTCCCATTTTCCTCTATTAAATGATTGTCTGATGTCAGATCCTTGCTACTTAGTTGCAGCTTAATTATATGGCAGCATTACCATTTGGGGTACTGCAGTCTACAGCCCTGTGCACCTAAAACTAATCTGCATGCCACCTGCTTGAGTTCTCAGATGTTGTCAGCTACTGCTGAAACAGAGAGCAAAAATGTTATTAAGGATCAGAGATGCTCTCTGAGGTCATATCAGATGGATGCTTCCAGAATAAGTTAAGGACAGGCATATATCTTACTGAAAGGCACGCCTTTACCATGTTTGGGGCCAAGGGAGACTTGGATTCTAAAATGTCAATCTCTTTATGAGAAGTAACCTGAATTGTAATTTCTTTTTCCAAAAATTCTGATTTGAAAGCTCAGAAAAGCTGCTTATGTGCTATGCCCCAGCCTCCTTGTCTCAGGGTTGAGAATACATTCTCTCACATCACAGGGGTGTAATTAATTAAGGTGCCAGTACTTTCCAACCTGTGGATGAAGGTAACAGGTGCAAATTACCATTTGAAAGAGTGATTCCTATCACCAAGGCTAACTGCTGACTAGGGAGGTTTAAATCAACCCTATTTGAATTTCTGTTATTTTTTTTTAAGTGCTGACAGAAAATCCACACTTACATAGAGCATCTCACAGATAAGATGTGCTCCCTGCCCTCAGAGTCAGCCATTTCAAGTGAAACAGATGGTGAGATTACTGGATGAATGTAGACAGGATGGAGAAATCACAGTAGCCCTCTACCATCTTGAGAAAGTTCCATGAGAGCAGTGAAAATAAGCAAGTAAGACTTCTTTGATACCAACCCTTTCTAATTTCCAAAGTTTATTTGAAGTTTGTGGACAAAGTCCTGAGCAGCTAGCAGCAAGATTTTCCTAGGTTGCCCTCCTTTTTAAAAATGTATTGCCTATACTGATACAGGAAATTTGAGAATCAAACATTTGAACACTAGAATGCACATGATTGTTATTTACCATGGTAGTTATTGTTAAAAGATAATGAGGGTAACCCATGGGTTCCTTTTATAGCTATGTAAGGTGGTGTTGGACACGGATGCTACATAGGAGAGAAGGCCATTTATGGTGAAGAGAAGCATTTTGCCTCTAAGGTTCAAGTAGGGCACAGACGGGGAGGAGGTTAAAAAGGGAATCACAGTTCAAGATGAAGACTGATGCGTCAAAACACGGTGCTAGGCTTACACTCGATGAGAGTAGGTTTGATGTTTTTAATATTTGTATACACACACCAGGAGGAGTGGAGGTCAGAGAACAACCTGCTGGTGTCAGATGTCTCCTTCCAGCAGGTGGCTTCAGTGTAATTGAACTCCTGTAGTCAGTCTTGGTAGCAATAACCTTTAGTGCTGAGCCATCTCCTCAGCCTTTAACTATGATTTTTATCCCAAAGTAACATTAACAAAAAGGAGACTGAGCTACCAACAAGAAAAAAGTGGGCAAACGAGTATCAGAACAAAGTCATTCAAAAACCTGTGTCTCATTCACTATTGGGTAGCAGTTGGATCCCAAGTTAAGGCAATATTTCACAGAAAAAAAAATCAGATTTCAACACTTTTTTTCTATAAAATAGATTGTATTAGCTTATGATTTTTTTTATGATAATATGTTTTAGTGAACATTTTTCTTAAATGTTCAAGAACGGCAATAACTTATTCTGAAATTAAATCATATGAACACAAGTTTAAAGACATACAAGCTACTTGAGATTTCCTTAGCTGTATGACTTCACATACAATTTATACACATGTAATTCTACAATTAGAGACCAACCCTTTTAGGAAAGGTGTTTAATCTGATAAGAACAAAGGCTTCTCTGATCTTAAGAAGTTGTCTATCATGGTGTGACACATGCAGATAATTATAAACAAATAATTTTACCAAGGCAAGTAAAGTTTCTTAAGAGTTAATTAAAAGGGAAATAAATAAATATACATTTATCTTGATTCTTATGGAAGCTGAGCAATGAAGCTAGTTATCCTAGTACATAGAGTGCATACTACTTATGTACAATTAAAATAATCACAAATGTCATAAAAACAATTAAAGAGGTAATGGAGGAATATCCTGTCAGAATGCTAAAAGCCTGATGCTAGAAATCCAGAACTTATCTAAGGAAGCGATCTCTTATTCTTCATAAATAATCTGAAAGAAAATTGTCAGATAAAAAGAATACTTTTCTAAGCAGTAACTTGAATATGTTTCCAAAATTCTCTGTTAATTTTTTTGCACTAAAGCAAAAAAATACATTTGAAAGGAACAAAAAGCCTATTGCACATTTGACATAATAGTCTGAATAATAAAAGTATATTAATATTCTATCTTCTTAGGTGAAAAATATTCTCTTAGAATAATATCAAAAAGACCAGTAACTAAGAAATGGAATTTCTTTAATCTGGCAGAAAATGTGTCCATGTTTGACCATAACCTCTCTTTGAGACCCGCCTACTGTAAGCTTTCTCTTATTCTAGAGACATGTACCCCAGCCCTGTCCCTACTTGTCTCTAATTGCCATTCTCCTACTTGAGATATTATTTATTCCAGGCTTTGCACTTCTTTGTTTGATTTGAAACAGTCTGACTAGTTGGACTGATATGTAGCCCAGGCTAATCACAGACTCACAGAACTCCTCCTGTCCAAACCTCCTAAGAGCTGTGATAATCACTATGAACCCCAATATCTGGCTTCCTGTTCTGATAGGACAAATAGGCTGTGTTGTCCTGTTTTCTGGTGCTACAATATGGAGGAAAGGATATTTAGCAACATTCATAAATATTACCCAATAAATATTAGCTACATCCCACTGGTTGTGACAAAAATGTCTACAGATGTTAGTGATGTTCCCAGGAGTACAGTGGGTAGCACAACTTCCCACAAAGTATATCACTGCTTAAAATCTTATTGTTTGCTTTCTGAAAGCGTAGTGACTTGTATCTCACAGGCATAAAAAATATAGTCTGTCTTTGTATTATTTACTTGCCCTGTTGCTATGCCACCTACCTGTTGCTATACAGGTAGGCTAACGGAAACACCTTAAGGAACTAAGTGCATGTTATGGCTCAGGGTTTAGGTTCACACACTCTCTCACAGTCATGGAAAGCTTGACAGCAGGAACAGGTCAAGGTTGTGTCAGCAGGGTACTGGCTCACAGCTGCACAGATCAAGATGCAGAGTCAGGTACCAGCGAAAGATGAGCTAGGAACTTCAGGAGGTTTCTTCTAGTAACTCACTTCTTTTAGCTAAACCCCATGTCTTAAAGGTTCCACAATCTTAATGGAACACCACCAGCTCAGAGCCAAGTGTTCCACCCATGATGGTTTCTCTTTAGATCTCTCTCTTTCTTATTAGTTATTTTATTTACATTTCAAATGTTATCTCCCTTCCCAGGTTCCCCTTCACAAACCTCCCATCCCCTCCACCGTCCTCCCACTTCTATGAGGGTGCTCCCCCAACAACCCACCCACTCCTGACTCAGTGTCCTAGCATTCCCCCATGCTGGGTCATTGAGCCTCCACAGGACCAAGGAGCTTTTCTTCCACTGATGCCAGATAAGGCCCTCATCTGCTACATATGCATCTGGATAGTTAGTGGTTGTAGATCCATCTCTTAACCACCTCTTTAGATGGTTATTTTAAATAACACCCCTTCCCCTTGTTTGTGTGTGTATGTGTGTGCATGCGTGCGTGCATGTGTGTGTGTGTGTGTGTGTGTGTGTGTGTGTGTTCACCCTTCCATTTCTCCTTCTTCCTTTTTTCTTCTATAGCTAAGCCTGGCTATTCTTTGGACAAGAGAGATGGCTCAGTGGTTAAGAGCACTGTCTGCTCTTTTGAAGGTCTTGAGTTCAAATCCCAGCAACCACATGGTGGCTCACAACCATCCATAATGAGATCTGGCACCCTCTTCTGGAGTGTATGAAGTGTACTTACATAAAAATGAATAAATCTTTAAAAAATAAAAATAAATAAATACATAAAAAGTTTTTACAAACATGTGACCCTGAGGAGGACATTTCACCAACAAACCACCACATCCTCACTTGACATTAGTAAATGAATTTTATCTTCTAAAGACAATCCATTGATTTTTATATTACATGTGATTTTGAGCACATCCAATCTATACCTTCAAAAGAAAATCTACCTGAAAGCAATGACCACATAGTTCCTTCTTATATGCAAGGGACCTTTTAGGAATCAGGACCTTAGAACTCTGGTTTGTTCAGAAATTATTATGTAATTTGTTCCATAGCTGCTAAAATTTTATATTATAATCTATACATACTCTGCCTGGGTTTAGGTCATTGCATGTTCTGTAGTTTCTAAGGAAGTGAAAAATGATTAATGTCTAGAAATCTAGAGACTAGTGCAGATGAGGTCTACTTTTTTGTTGTTTGGAACTGGAGAATAAACCATTGATATTGAATTCAGTAATAGTCATGTTTCCTTTTCTCTTTGCAGATAAAGTTCATTACTAAGCAAATTAGCTCTTCAGTTCCTGCTGCTAAGCCATAAGTAATTGGATTTATTAAAACTTTGTCTTTTTTTTCTAGTTGTTCTTTTCTAAGTACCAATAATTTAAAATAAGATGCTGCTTATGATTTAAAAAACACATGACTAAAAAATACAACTTAGTTGGCACAAATTTTGAAAACAAACTTAAAACAATATCCCCCTCCTTTCATGTGTGTGCAAGCATTTATGGGTGTGGGTGTGGGTGTGTGCAGATGTGCAGGTGTGTGTTCTTGTCATTCCATTGTCCCTCTTTCTCCTTCTCTTATAGTTAACCCTGGCTTGTCTTTGGACAGGAGTTTTAAGTGAGAACTTTTCTAGACTAAAGGAAGATGAGTAGATAAACACATGTCTGGCTTTACTATTTGTTAGAAAAGATGACAACCTAGTATCACAATGCTGAACAAATGTTTGAAAGGAAAGAAAGCAATGAATGGAATCTCTAATGGACACAAATAGTCACAGAACTTTGAAAAGAGTGGTCCTCTGGCAGGGTACCATTTTCAGCCTCCTCCCTGTACTAAAATTGATCCATGAAAGGGTCCAGTTCACTAACTCTAGAAACAGGCCCTAAGAGAGATAATTTGAGCTTGTTAAAAAAAAAAAGATTTCTAAAATGATGAAAGGCTCTGTCTGATAGGACAAGTGAATACAATTGACAATCTTGCCACTGAACACACTCTTCCATCTCCTAAAATGTACCCAACCCGAATAGTTGGTTCCACTTCTGAGTCACAGGGTTACTAAGGACAGCAATGCTACAAACTTAGAATGTAGCTCAGGATTGGGGTTGGGGGGGGGTTAATGACAACCAAGACCTAAAATATATAATATATATTATAAATATGAATATATTATTTATATGATGTAAAATATAATTTTTAATTTTGCTTGCTTGATTATTTAGTAGTGCTAAAGGCTAACCCCAGAGCCTCATGGATGTTAAGCAGGAATATCCCCAATGAATTACTTTACCAGCTCTTAGCATTAGTCTTTGATTTTCTATAGGCTTTGTTTATTTTTCTCTATAAACCCTCTGTTTACTATAAAAACTCATGCCTAGATTAAGGGGCAACTGTTAAGTCCTACGTTCTTCAAATGAGCTCAGTCCTTAGAACACAATGTTTGGTATCATTTTCATTGTGTGCTTTATTTGTCTATCTGGGGTTCCAGATCTGCCTTCCTAGTCACATCCTTCAATTTTGCTCTGTTTTATCTAGGATTTTATCCATAATATGGATGTAGAGTGAGTGGAAAAGGAAAAGTACAAATGCAAATGACTCTAACTTTAAGACCTGCAACACAGTTCATTCTTAAAGCTGTAAGTCAAGACTCTACACTATGCCCAGGTGTATGATGTGAATGTGTGTATATGTGCCTGTGTGTACATGTGTGTGTATACACATGTATATGTATATATCATACATATATGCATATATGTATATGTACTATTTCTGTATGAAAATGCAGGCATAAGGTTCTGCCAAGAGCCCCTAACTTATCACTTAATTAAGAAATCTCTTCTAAATATCACTGTCTTAGAGCTGCCCTACATATCTAGATGTCTAAGACAGACATTGAAATGAAGACTCCCATTTTAAATTTGTGATTAGTTGATTGGGCATGAACTAAAGTTGGCACAAGACCTACATGTTAAAATAAGCAGACTTAGATGCATTTGATTTGGGCAATGTTGCCAGTGATGAATTAATATCCTTAAGTGATTTTCTGGTCACAAATACACATGAATGATTAGCAGCAAAAGAAATCAAGCAAGCCTTCAAAATCTAAGCTATATTTAACATTAACTACATTTCAGGATGTACAAGACAAAATTTTATAATAAACTCTGAAAATTACTAGTAGTGTATCAAATCACATTACTGCAGCCTCACTTAATTAGCTGTACTGGATACAGTCAGACACCAAAACAAATCAAAACCACAGGCCAGCAGGGGCTTCTTGACTCACTGAAGTGCTTACCTTTGTGAAACAAAGATGCCTTTCCTACTCTTCTCACACTTAATATACTTGTTAAAGCTTCAAGTTATCCTGAAGTAAGTGATCTTAGTAACCTTTTATAAAATCAGTTCTCCTCACCTGATGTGCCAGGGTAGAGAGATGGGGGGAGGGCAGGGTTCCACATACTCAGATAGGAAGGGGCAGGGAGAGAGGGGGGAAGCATTGTGGGAGAGGCTGCCTGGAGGTATGCAGTGAGTGGGATGAAAAGTGACTAAGTAGCTGGGCAGTGGTGGCACACACCTTTAATCCCAGCACTTGGGAAGCAGAGGCAGGTGGATTTCTGAGTTCTAGACCAGCCTGGTCTACAAAGTGAGTTCCAGAACAGCCAGGACTACACAGAGAAATCCTGTCTCAAAACAAACAAAAACAAACAAAAAATAACAAAAAAATAAAAGTGAATAATTAAAAAAAAATTAAATAAAAATCAGCTCTACTTGATGTTGTTTATCACGTGCTTTTGTCAATGGAAAACCCCAGCTAAAGAAAGACTGTGTTTAAAACATTATTACAAAATCTTAAAATGCTAAGCCTTAAACTTAGAGATATTAAAATGAAATTCATGTCATCTCCCCTGTTAGCAATATATTTCTCACATTTAAATAATGAAGTTTGAGCATGAGAAATAAGCAAAAAATAAAAACAGTTCTGTTACAAATATGTAAACTCTTTAAAAAGCACTTGTATGCCTAGCCCTGTTCATAAGTACCATTTATTTATTTCAATGTATTTAAAACCAATAATGTCATGTCAGTAGAGGTTATTTAAACCTTTCATAGGAAATTTCCTATAAAAATAACTTGGTATATCAGTGAGGGTTTTTTTTTTTCAAGAAGATTCTTATATTTAAATAATGTTTTAGTTTGTTTTGGTTTGTTTTTAGAGACAGGGTCTCACTTTATAGCTCTGCCTGTCTTGGAAATTACTATGTAGATTAGGCCAACCTTGAGCTCAGATCTTCCTACCTCTGCCTCCAACTACTAAAGGATGAAAGGCAAGAGCCACTATGTAGGGCTTGGAAGACAGTATTTTAAACTGAAAATAAACCTATAGAAAGTATAATATGATATTAGCCATAAATAAAACAAATTTACACAAAATGTTCTTATAGTTTGCATTCAATGGGTTAATTAAATTTACACAGGAATCTGAAGGTTTTCCATATTCAGTTAAATAAGTAATATACCAACAATAGATAACCAGAATTGATACAAGAGTTTTTTCCCACGAATAAAATACTATGAAAAGCAATTGGGAAGAAGTCAGATACTTACCAATTTTGAATTCCATATTTTAATATCATATTTCCATGTATATGAGGAACTTTTCGTATAAAAGTTAAGTATATGTATATAATTATATAAATTTAGGACTCTTCAGAATGTCTATAAAAATAATGTAGAATACTAGAAAGAATAATGTTGAAGAGTGTATCCAGCACTCAAAGGACTGAGGTATTTGATCAGACATAAAGCAAACATCCCCACACACAGAGCACAGTGCTTTGTGTGTCCAGGTTCTAAGGGAGCTCAGCTGGTGATTTAGAGGCCTTGTAGAGATGAATTAGCTACTTTATCCAGACTTAGCAGAGAGACAGCACGTTGTAGCTGGTTCCCAGATTTATGTCAGCAGCCCTAGGGCACCACTTCCTCCCGAGAGCTCATGAGTTCCTATGAGCTTGGTTAGAAAGTCCTATTGCAAGAACTGCATTCAATTCACTTAAAAGAAAAACTTAGAAATAGATGCTAAAGTCTTATCTTTCCTTGATTAAAATGCAGTGATTTTTACATCCTTGAGACAATACTATTGCACAGATTGATTGTACTAATTAAACATTAGCCAATTTGTAGACCATCAGTAGCTGATGGAACCTTTGGAACCTTTGGAACATGGCTCGGTGTAGTGTTTTCAAAGTAGTGGTCATACAACATTAAACTTGGATCAGAGAATGCATCCCCAGGGTGAAGGTATGAAGTGCTCCTTACGTATATATTTGGTTTCTGTCATCTTTCTGCCATTTTTCAAATGAAAATCAAATAATGGTCCAAGGAGCTGAAGGGTTTGCAGCCCCTTAGGATGAACAACAATATGAACTAACTAGTACTCTTGAAGCTTCCAGGGACTAAAACTCCAACCAAAGAGTACACATGGTGGGACTCATGGCTCCAGCAGCATATGTATAGCAGAGGATGGCCTACTTGGTCATCAATGGGAGGAGAGGCCCTTGGTCCTGTGAAGGTTCTATGCCCCAGTGTAGGGGAGCGTCAGGGCCTGGAAGCAGGAGAGAGTGGGTTGGTGAGCAGGAGGAGGGAGAGGGAACAGGGTTTTTTTGTTTTTGTTTTTGTTTTCTTTTCTTCGGATGGGAAACTGGGAAAGGAGATACCATATGATATGTAAATAAGGAAAATATTTAATCTATATATTGTCAAAATTAATTAATTCATTAATTAAAAAAAGAAAAGAAAGTCAAATAATACAACATGAGTTTATGGCCCAAACCGAAAGGCACTGAGAACACCAATGGTGTGTAGGAATGTTTCCATTTCATAGGATGCCAAGGTGGCAGAATGTTGAATTCTCTAGAAAGAATACGAGGCAGGCAGAAAGGCACGTATGCTAACACATATTTGCTCACAGACACATACACTTGCAGCTTCAAAGGGAATACATAAAAATTATGCTGCAGACAATATCTTTATACAAATTTATCATAGCATCTGTCAGCTCCATAATATGTTCATAAACCTAGGAACACGTGTCTTCACAGTATGCTCATTTTGGGATGCCCACTGTTGTTAACTTCTTTCCTGCTTGCCTGGCTGCTGTCGTTCAGATCACAGCCTCCTCGGGATTCCTCATTACTTCCCTTCTACATCAAATATGCAGGCTTTAAGTTTAAATCTGTTGAAGGTACAACTTGAGCAGAATGAGAGGGTATAACACTAGTCCCAGAAAGAATGTGAAATCTCTACTATTGGAGAGAGCTTAGTTAGGAAACATCTCAAAGCAAAATGTGCAGACGGGGAGAAAAGACCTGAAGTCAAGTGTTTACAAAGGTCTAAAGCTGACAAAACTTCGGGTATTAAAAGGCCTATGAGGACCAGGCATGTGGTGCATGCCTTTAATACCAGCACCTGGGAGGCAGATTCTGCCAGATCTCTGTGGGTTCAAGGCTTGCCTGGGTCTCAATAGGTAGTTCCTTGCAAAGTTACAAAGAGAGACATTTTCTAACATTTGATTAGTTAATTAACTAATCAATTAATCATGCAGTACAACACACTCAACAGTAGTGATGTAAAGTGACACATGGTTATTGGTAAATTCCCTCTATTTATAAAAATTGAAGGTTATGTGAAGTCACCTAGGAATGTATATACAATATGAGTTGTCTATAAAATTGATCTTATATGCTAATGATCATTCCTTTACTTTTTAAAATACATCCTTGAAATGCTAGCATTTGCCACAAAGAGTTTTACAAGATATTTTTATTCTAATCATATTTTATGTGGGTATCAGGAAATATATTTTACATTATATATCTTTATCAGGACTAGGCTTCCAAAAATGTAGCTTGAATAAAAAATGATGAGGTTCAGTATCTGTAAAATAATAGAGAAACTGCCTCTTGTATTGGAGAGAGAACATGAACAACTTTAAATTCACATTTGGGGCTGTGTGAACTTGAATTTTAGAGAATTTTATATAATAGGCAAATGGAAATTTTTCTTTCATTCATCGGCTAACTACCTATGATAATTAGGAAATAAATCATCTACTTGAAACAATCACATAGATCTTATTTGACACTTAAGGAATAATACAAGACTCAAAATTCTTATTAAGCATGATCAAAATATTTCTGCAGAGTGACAAGCCATTGCTGAATTTCTCTAAATACTTAAATTCTTTGCCAGAGTTGGGATTTCTTCCAACCCTCAATAGAACTATATTAAGAAACAAGTCACTTTCTTACTGCTGTTTGTACACTAATAGCCATTTCATTTAGCTGAAAATTAAGGGCAGATGCTACACAAGATGGCAAAAGCAATGTGTTCTAAAAGCAAGGCAAATGCTCTGTATATCCTGTGAAATGTATGTTAACCTTTTTTTTTTGATACTTCTTAAGAAAAAAAAAACTGACCTAGGATTGTGAACTTCAAGAAGCCAGTCAAAAGCAGTAGCAGAGATCATTGTCATAAACACCTACACAATTTCTCAGTAAGATTACATTAATATGTAAAAAGCTAATCGATAAGACATGCAAGGAGCAGGGGTTATGTGTAGGTACCAGTATTGACTGTGGTAATTACTTGTACCATGACCTTCATTTACAAAGTCTCCTTATCACCAAGCCCTGTTTATTAAGTAATAATGATAAAAGAGGATTGTAACAGATATTGCTCAGAATACACTGTCTTTCATGCATTGTACTCGGTACAATGCAGACACTCCTCTGACAGTTCTGATAATCCTATTCAAACCCTCATTATTTTTATTATTCTAGTTTCCAATAGATATGGAGGCTGAAGCAAAGGAATAAAATAGAAGCCAAAGTGTAAATAATATCATTAGTGGAGGTAGTTTTAAGTGGCAGAGGAAATTATGTTTTATTCAACAAGTATCAAGATCCTCTGAAGTAAATTTCATTTTCCTCAAATAATTTTTCTCATAGGGAACTATGACATTTTAGTTTCCTAGAATCTGTTTGTCTACATGCACAGAGTTTTCTGCAGTCACATGAGCACCCATCCACCCAGAGAAACTACTATGTCAAATTCTAATTTCATCGTTACTAATAAGCTTCAGTCTAGGATTCTACTCAAGTGAAGGTCAAGGTCTCACCGCTTTTGAATATGCTGCTCTGAGTCACACCTCATTACCTGCCCTGATTTTATTTTTCCTGATCTTTTACATGCTCTGAACCCTTTTTATTAATTAATTATTTTATTTATTTACATCCCAAATTCTCCCATCTTCCTTGTTCCCCTTCACAGAGTTATCCCCAATTTCCCTCTCCTTTGCCACTGAGGGAGTGCCCCTGCCCCCTGCCCTGTGCACCCTTCTAGAGAAAAAGTGGAAGAGGAGATGTGCTGTTGGGTTTGGGAAGGGTAGTCCAGGAAAGGGGACATTTGAAATGTAAACAAACAAAATAACCAATAAAAAATGTAAAAGAAAATGTAACTTTAGATTCTGGAAAAAGAAAAAGAAAAAAATTCCCAGTTCCTTCACCAACTGCTGCTAATCCATGTGGGATACATTTAAAGAACTCCTATAGATTCTAAAATGACAAATAATACTGAGCAATATGTATGTTTCAGTGCATGCACATACGTGTATTACACTTTAATTTATAAGTTAGCTCAGTAAGAGATTACCAACAGTGCCTAGTATTGAAATAGAGTGGAAACAGGTAGAGTACTGGTAGCAACTCTAAGAATATGGTCTCTACAGAAGTAGAGGCTCACAGCCATCCATTGGACTGAGCACAGGGCCCCCAATGAAGGAATGAGAGAAAGGACCCAAGGAGCTGAAGGGGTTTGCAGCCCCATAGGAGGAACAACCATATGAACTAACTAGTACTCTCAGAGCTCCCAGGGACTAAACCATCAACCAAAGAGTACACATGGTGAGTCTAATGGCTCCAGCAGCATGTGTATAGCAGAGGATGGCCTTGTCTGTCATCAATGGGAGGAGAGGCCCTTGGTCCTGTGAAGGCTAGATGCCCCAGTGTAGGGGAATGCCAGGGCCAGGAAGCTGGAAAGGGAGAGGGTGGGTTGGTGAGTAGGGGGAGGGGAAGCGAATAGGGGTTTTTTCCGGAGGGGAAACCGGGAAAGGGGATATCATTTGAAATGTAAATAAAGAAACTATCTAATTAAAAAAAGAAAGAAATATTGGTGAGTTCTTCAGTAGACATCAAGCAGCATTTTGTTTGTTTTGTGTTATTTTTCTTTGTTTGTTTTGTGTTGTTTTTTTTCCAGAATTTAAATATTTATTTAAAAAACTAGGACAATTTTTTTTAACTCCCAAGCTGGTGGCCAGCACCTTCATGCTTATTATAAACCTTGAAATTTCATCATCCTGCATGACTTTTTTTTCCCCTCTCTATATTAAGCAAAGGACCTTCACCTTTTCCATTAACATTGATACATTATAGCTCTTCTTCGACCTATTCAAACTCCCAGCATTTCTCCTTCAGCACTTCTGGGTGGCTATTAAGTAAAACGGGGCTCACCTGTGGAAGAGGAGCCCAGCATACCTGTGACTGTATAGGAATACAAGGGGACATTCGTGACCTGGTGGGACAAAAGCTAATGTGAAGGATTTTATAACATTTCTTAGAGTTGCACACATTAAAGCTCATGAATTATGTATTATTTTGAATTCCGAATTTTGTATTTTTTCAGACAATGCATTGACTTAGAGTAATTGAAATTTTGGAAAGTAAAATTGCAGATAAAGAGTCGCATATACTGATGATGTGAGATAGACCAGGAATTTGATATGGGTCTGAGGGTGAAACTTTTGTTCCCAGCAATTCTCCTGAGGGAGTTTAGGTATCCAGGTAAAAATAGGGATCACCTAAGAGACTCAAGAGACTCATCCGAGTTCTCCTGTCTGTTTTGAAACCTCTAAGTAGTTTAAAGCAAAGCCAGTTTGCCACAAACAGTAAGCCTGGCTCCCCCAATCATCCCATATGACCTTGAGGGTCAAAGGTTCTGTTGATTCTACCACCGCAGCTAGGGTGCTTCCCTTTCTGTCACCAGCTTTTACTCTCACCCCCAGCCCAACTATCCCAAGTTCCCTCACACTTGTCACATTTCCTAAGCCTTGTCTCAATGTCTATAGTGAGTCTTTGTCAGCTAGTCCCTCTCCCTCCCTGAAGCCACAAAGTAAAGACCTTAGCCTTAAGCAGAATAACTGTTGCTTTGACCTGATGATCTCATTTCCGTTTCCTTGTCACCTCAAACTCCCATTTCCTCTTGAATTAGTTTCCAGTTATCCTTCCTACTATAATACTTCTTAACTCCCAGTCTGCTGATCCCCATTTTCCTTGTGATCCTCACCATATTCCACCTCATACTGCAGCTTAAATATTACATATTATGTATAGCCCTTTGCATAATCCTTTTGGAAGACAAGTTCTAAATCTAATTTACAACTGTTCCTTTCATGGCCTACCCGATCTACAATTGTTGCAATCAACACTGAACACAATAAAGATGAATTAAATATTTACAAGTTTTCTCCAATTAAATACTGGGCCTAGAAAGGACTAGATTATACATTCTGCTTACCCCTCAAGATGATATATTTAATTTATAGCTGAAACATTTAGGTGTAAATAGATTACAACCATCGAGTTGGTTTACTTCTGATCCAAGGACAAGTTTTTATTAAGCAAACACATAAGAAAATACAAAATATTCACTCAGGCATTGCTTTAAATGTATTTTTCTCCTTTCACACCATGCTTTAGAAAATGTTTTGCCTCATTACCTAAATAGGTTTAATGATACAGTAAGCAAAATTATGCACAATAAAACTAAGCACTAGGAATTTCAGAGCTTATAGTGTGAATTTTTAAAGTCATTACCTACTCTACCATTAGGAACAATCATCATCAGCTGTGTAAAATCACAAAACTCCACAGCGCCAGGGAGACTTTTATCAGCAAACCTGGGGGTTGTTTTCCAAGTGGAACACATGAGATTTGTAAAATTATTATTAATCCCCAAAGGGCACCTGCGTACAATCAGTTGCAAGCAGAGTTTGTTGTTTCAGAAAATCTATAGGTGCCTTACTGTTAACCATAACACAGTGTTTTCACTTTCAAGTTGCAGTAGAGGTAATTCAAAGGACATTTTTTGTTTCAATTCTTAATATGCAAATAATTCTTTCCAGTAAGCCAAAGAAAAGAAAAGAAAAGAAAAGAATATGCATGTGTTGTGTGATTCACAGAAATTATGTATGGTATCATTTTAAATATGTAAAGGACACAAAGTTAAAAAATTGGGCTTCTTTCAAGACCTCTTATTTCTATAGAATAGCAAATACATTGTCAACAAATCCCACTCTGTAATTGCGAGTGACTATACATTCATTTAACTATTTTTGCTTCTTTCAGAGATCCACACTAGATTGTTTTCTCTCCTCCTTTGAAAAGAGATGTTGTAATGGCTAAGTCCTAGATATGTTATTTATGTCAAATAAATAACAAAAAAGAGCATACAAGCTGCCTTTTTGCTTTTCCCTCATCTGCCTTTAGAATTAAAAGGGCTACAAGTATTCAGGGGCCGACATTCCAAGTTGAGAGGAGTCCAGTCTGTCCAGCCCACAGACACTCATTGCATAAACAAAGCCAGTGTCTACTGTGCTGACCACTTGGCAATTGTCTATTATGTTTACCAAAGTTGACCAGTTGAGTTTCAGAAATCCTTTCTTGACAAGAAACACTATCTTTTGTTTGGGTAGGATGCATCCCTGACATATCTTGCACAGAGATAATTTTCCAGAAGGTATCAAAGGAGAGAAACAAATTGAAGGGTTTTGTTTTAGAGTGATGAATCTACTTTCTCAAGTTAGGAAGTGAATTTCCCTTGGGGCTCCACGAACCCAGTTAAGGATCCTATTGAAAGTGTCTTAATGAATCAAAACTAATGTAATCTACTACTCTGGGCCCTGTGCCACTTGAGATCTTTTGCCCATTACTTAATCAGACTGAACTGTCAAATTCAAATATATTTGCAATGCATGATTTTATCTCATAAACCAATTAAATATATATGAAATGTTCCTTCCATGCATTGCTAACAATGTTTTCCCAATACATTATTTTTTTTGTTTACATAAACCCAGAAAAATATTTTTCCCCAAAGCACAGAAATATCTTTAAGTCCTACAATTCACATAGCAAAGTAAGGAATGAAAACAAGGGGAGAAAAAAAAAACAATTTAGAAGAGAATCCTTGCACACAGTGAGGAGAAATCAATGTGAATCCTGATCAGACTGGATTTCACAGTGTGAATTTATATAGCCCTTCATTACTCAAGCAAATAGCTAGTGGGGCTGTGAATGGTCATAATGGAGGCTGCATTACATTTGTATTAACGAAGAGAGAACCCCACAGTTGATTTACTAAACAAGCATTGCTGGAGTGTTACAGCTTGTCAATGTATAAGACACTGAAGGAATGAGCTTATGAACCCACATGGTCCAGCACGCGGGTCCTGAAGTACATCCATGGCCTTCAGGTTTTCTCATTGTGCCCACAGTCAGCACTGGCTTTTTTAGAGTTGAAGAGGATTTACCAATAGTAACGATTCCCAAGTTTACTGTTGAGTTGCAAGTTTGATTTTGGCTCGCAAGCTGTTTCACTGTTCAATATCTTTAAAGTTCTCATGTCATGCACAAATGCACACATGCATATGCTTAGTCACACATAAATTTATACAATTTGACATAAAATCCAAAAAGATAGGAAAAATATAAAATGTGTAGTCAATGAATAATAGGCTATTTTTTCTAAGAGATTCTGTATATTTTCATGTGTGCCCAGTGTTCCTGTGTCTTATGGAAATCTTCCCTAGTTAACAGTGAGCTCCAGGAATGCTGAAACTATCCTTCTTCATCATTTTATCTTTTGGGTTTTCATATCTGATTGTACTGGTATAAGTAAACTTCCATCAATATCTGGAGCTAGAGATATGGCCCAGTGGTTAGAAACTCTGAGCTATTCTTCTAAGGGACACGGGTTCAATTATCAGCATCCACTTGTCAGCACACAAATGTATACAAATCCAGCCTCTTGACCTCTAACAACAGGCACACACAGGATACACATAGACTAACCATATACACATATGCAAAATGTAACAACAGTTTTACTTACTTAAAATGACAGATGGTTGTGTGTTTTAAATTCTCACCTTATAATAATACATTTAACTCTCATGTATGTTTCTAAGACTACATATTTCACTGGGTGGTGCTGGCACACACTTTTAATTGCAGCAATTGGGAGGCAGAGGTAGGGCAATCTCTGAGTTCAAGGCCAGTATTTTCTACAGAGTGAGTTTCAGGCAGCCAGGATTACACAGAGAAACCCCATCTCAATTTTTTCTTTAAAAAAAAGACTACGTATTTCATATATAGAGACAAGTATAAGTATTTTAATTATGTATCTTTTCACTTTGATATCCTCCTCAAGCTGAAATCCTTCATCAATAGTCACATATATTTACCTGTGATATGTATTTCTGAACTGTCTCATTAGTGATTGTATTTATATATCCTTATACATATAAGTAGAGCTATAACTTTCTTTGACGCCTCATCTAAACTACATATTTTATCTTTATTTTTTATGTTTGTGGAGAAAAGAAGACTATAAATATTTTTATATTACATAAAAATATTTTTACCTTCAAAATGTATTCTGGTTTTAAATCAACTTGGTAAGAAATACATATGAAAATAAAAGTAATATATTTAAAGTATAATTAAGAAATTACTTCAGTTTATATCAAATTTAATAAATAAGATGGTATTGATTGCTAATGGCATTAAAAGAGCTATATAGCTCAAAATTATAGTTATTACACATGTGCCTTTGTATAGATTAGCTGAAATGTTGTGGGAAAGCTGAATATTGTGAGCATAGCTTCAAAACCTTGCTTTGATTTGTAGAATTGTAAGTGACCAAGAAAAGGAAGATTACACATAAACTTTCTGAACTGAAGCTTGTGTTTAATGTGTCATGACATGGAGCTGGTTATATGCGTATCAGGCAAGCTGAAACTGAAATATATTGAAGAAAGCAAATTATAAAATAGCTTAAGAGATCCTGCAGGCTGTCTTGGACAGGGCAGTTTCTCTTTACAGGAAATTCTGATTATCTTTGTTGGCCTCGGCTCTATGATCAGAATATATTCACAAATTATAAGGGTGAATATTTTCTTCTTACTGATTCAATAGAATTAAAACAGAATACAAAATGCCAATGGTTTGGAAAAGAATGTTTGCACTTTGGAACTACTGATGAAGAAATTATTAAAGCTGTTTGATATTCACCTTTTTAAAAAGGTGAAATTGACATTGATTTGTTCATGTAAATGGGAAGTTATATTGGTACAATACTGAAGGAAAGTAGTACCACTGTGTTTACATTCAATAAAAGAAAATGTTAGTATTAACACTATTGTTCTGGATTTGCTCAATCTCAATCACCATTGGTCTTACAATCTAAGACTTAACAAACACTTCATTCAAAGTGACCTCTTCAACCTCAGTATGGTCCTTTCGTTTTTGTTTTCTATGCAGCATTTGATCAAATAGATGGTACTGATTTAATGTACACCCATTGTTGTTGACACTCTATGATAGCATTTATGGTGATCATGGTGGTCAAGCTCGCAATGGGTGTGCATAAATAAATACCTGAATTTTATTCCGTATGTGTCATTATCAAAAGGAGTGCTCATTTAGTTTTCTCTACTCAGGGTAGCCACAGTTAGTGAAGAGTTCATTCTGAGTGCCTATTTTGCATATGCTCAAAGAACTGTTAGTGCCTTCCCATGCACAACAGGCCCTGTCCACAGGGATAAGCAGTTTGTCTTTGCTGAGATTATAGTCTGTATAATCATAAATGCTTTGTACAAAATGCATTTAAGTTGTAAGTAAGGGTAATTCAACTCAATTTTGAATTATTTATGAAATTATATTTCAAGGTAAATAAATGAAAATGTACTTGAAAGCAGAATTTTTGATGTGGTAAGAGTTACACTAGGCTTTGAATAAGGAAGAGGAAGAAGAGAAGGAAAGGGAGGAGGAGGAGAGAGGGGAGGAGGGGGGAAGGAGGAGGGAGGGGAGGAGGAAGAAGGGGAGGAGGAAGAAGGGGAGGAGGAAGAAGGGGAGGAGGAGGAGGAGAAGCATGGTAATATGCTAATTCTTCTGTAGACAGGTGGACAGGTTTTAAAGTCAATCCCTAGCCCCACTTCTTCACTGCATGCTAAAATGTCAAGCCACTTAAAATAATGGATTCTTACATTCACTACACCCAACTCCTCCACCAAATTTAAAACTTGAGGCTGTATGGAGAATGTAACTATATTGATACCATTCTCTTCCTAAAGTTATCCTTATCTTCCTTTATTATTTAAAACACTATTGATATGGTGTATACTGGAGTTTTTCAAGTAGAATTATCCTATTACAATTTCTCCATTTAATTTTATATGAACAAACTATAAAATTATTATTTCCTTAATAAATAATCTTAACCATATTATAAAGTTATTTCCTCTATTTCCTCTGAATTTCTGGCCATGATTCCCACTCTGTCTTAAGGAAGTGGTTTCTCTGAGTATTTTCAAGGCAGTACCCATGACAACTCTGGTGCTGTTGCCTTCTCTTCTACCACCTAATAAAATCAGTGGTAGTGTTCTGCCTAATAAATTTGTTTGAAATGTTAACGGTCTTTTGAAATCCTTCCTCTGTTGGCTCTCATCGTTATTGTGTGCTCATAAAAATACTGAGTCTACTTTCAGAAGCAAATATTCAAAAATATCCAAGAGTATGCTTTAAAATCTGTTCACTTCTTAAAAGTACTACCGGCACAGTGGCTTTCCAAACTCATATTGTACTTGTAATCTCACGATTGTCAGTGTGTGGATATTGGGCTCCCATTCGCACACATACAAGTATGCATTTTCCTTCAGTCATTTGGGAATTTAAACATGTCCTTCACATAAACTTGAAAATGTATGAACCTGAACACTGGCCATTATTGGGCATTACTTTAATGTCTTCAGATATGATGAAGCTACTTCATTTCATTTTTGTAATAATTGCTTGGATTTGGCAGGAGGGTTCCTGACCTTGGATATTTTAATTACATAAATATAATAGAATACATTACATCCACCCACCACCATAGCCATTCTTTTTCTATTGCTAGAAGCTATATACCTCAGTAATCACCTCACAAAATGAGTCGGTGAACAATAATAAATGTACATAAGGACATAAATAAAAAAGTTTAATTCCAAAATACATTAGATTTTGATATTTTTGCATTAACTGTGTGTGTCTTTACACATAAGATGTATAATTCAATTAAATCACTGTAAAAGTAATACTGGCCATAAAGCATTATGCTAAACACTTTAGAAAATTCAAAGATAATTCAACACTTAGTACTTATAAGAGTGTACAGAATAGTATGTAACTAATTACAGTGGGGACTCATAATTATTAATGTTTCTGTACTTAAAAAAAGGATGTGTTAAATTATATTTAGCACTTATTGATAAAGCCAAGTGAAGAGTTTAGGAGACAGATTCTGAACTGTGTAGCATGATAGAAGAATTAATGGAAGAGGTGGACTTTGTATCAGGTTTTGATGAATAAGGACTTTTCATGCCACAATTGTAGAACATCTTTTTTTGGCTTTATTTTCATGGCAATTTTTGATTGACATAAACCAAGTGTTATATCATTTGTATTGTGTGTTCTATTTGATAGATATATTTTATTATGTCAATAAACCTTACAAAATTCGTTGGGAATCATCAACTGGGTACAGAATGTACCTTTACAGAAAGAATATAGCTTTACAAAACAATGTTGTCCAATTGTCATAAACTTGGCATTTCATCATAAATTATGGGTGCAAGTCCAAAAAGCTGCATTAGATTTATTTGTACGAAAAAGCAAGCAGCAGTTTGCTGAGTACGTGTGTGCTGATATTTTGACAAAAAGGCAATCCATGAAATAGAGTTGTTTTTATTATGAGAAACAACAGATAGTATTCTTAAAAGAAGAAACTCATGGATAGGGCATTCATAGCCTTGGTTATGTCTTCAGATACACCAGGAGCCAAGAAACAATCACCAATAAATAGAATGGAAAAAATTCTTTCATTAAGAGGCAACTTCAGCAGATTAAACAGACATATGCATTACTCCTATTAACTCAGACCTAGTCTTTGATGTGTCATTGATGACAGTTCCTCTCTTCCACAGTAGCTTACATCCTAGTAACAGCACGTACAAAGAAACACGTATTGACCAGGTGGTATATAATTTTTGTGTAGGAAATACAATATCACATGAAAGGAGGTGGATGAGGGGATCTAGAGGCCCTATAAAAGCCCCATAAACTTCAAATGATAATCCTCCAATATCTGTAAAATTAATTTCCAATAAAATCATTTAAGAAAACTGTAGGAGTGCATTGCATAGAGTTAGTTAGGCATTTAAGATTTTAAAGCTTTGTCAAAATGACAGAGTGGGGACAGAAAAATTGTTTTCTCACCATTTTAGAAATAAACCTTTTGTTACGAAAAATCAATATTGCTAGGGTAATCAATGTGTAATTGTATAAGTAAAAGATGTTACATTGGATCCAATTTCCCTCTCTTTACCTTCCCTTCTGTTCTTCTTTCTGCCCTTTCTACCTTTACTCTACTGAACCCCCTCAATCTCTTCCATAGCCAAATCTCTCAATCCTTGTATATGTCTTTCTTCCTCTGTATAAACATTTTAAAGTTTCATGTAAACCACTTGCAAGAAGTTAGTTAAAGGAACAATTTCAAAATACATTATGATTGACATGTTAAGGGTGAAGAAATAATTCCAGGAAACCATAGAATAACTCAAGTATATTTCTTCATTAAGTGTCTCCTTTTTAAGATCAACAAGACAAATTTATCTGTACTGCACTCCTTAACAGTGTCAATCTAGCCAGGCAGAATGGCACAGTCATGTGATCTTAGCACTCAAGAGGCAGAGGTAGGCAGATATCTGTGAGTTAGATGCCAGTCTGGTCTACATAGCAAGTTCCCATCAGTGAACCAGGGGTGCCTAGTAAGGGCCTATTTTTGTTTTTGTGCTTGTTTTTGTTTTTAATTTACCATTGCATGCATTTATATAAATTCATTTTTTTCTCTGTATTCTCACCACCTGTTTATATTTTTGTAAAAAGCATTTACAAAACCACTTCCTTATTATAGCAATATAAACTTCAGTATAAATAAGAAATGTAAATGCATTTTCAAAGTATAGTGATTTTAGCACTGACAGCTAATTCACCAAATAACTACCAATACCTACTTCAGAAGTATTTTAAAGGTTTTACTTGATGCATGGTTTTTACAATATTAGCTTAAAATCCCACAAAACTTACTGTGAACCATAAGGAAGACAAGAAATCTCCAGAAAAAATACATTCCAATTACAAGATATAATAAATAATATGAATACTATTACAACAAAATAAAATCCTATGTTATGGAATGTTGATAAATATCATTCATTCTACTTGGAAATTATTTACTTTCTAGATGATTCCACTTTTATCTTTAGGATGGATTTTCCCTTGTCATATATTATTGATAGTATTCTGGAATAAAATTAACATGATACGGAAAAATGAAAGAAGTCAAATCAGTTAATATCTGGCATTCAATATGATCTCTTTTCATGGAAAAATATATATTCTTACATAATACTCAAAATACTTTCCCATTGAGTATCCCTGACTCTTTGTTGCTTTAAATTGAATGCAAAGATTTATAAGAATTGCTCTAAGGACTAGAGAGATGGGTACATTGGAAAAGTGCCTGCTGTGCAAACATGTAGCTGGAACCTTGCCCTGGGGTTAGTGGCAAATGAAGGAAGGGAGGATGTGGGGGGCAGGGTGCATGGGAAGGCCAGGGTCAGAGATAGGGAAAGAGATTGTTGCAGCTTGCTGGCTACACAGTCTAACCAAAGGAGAATGGGTGAAGTTCAGATTCAGTGAGAGTCCCTGTTTCAGAAAAAGAAGGTGGAAAGAAATCAAATGAAGAGGGCTGGTGCTGACCTCTAGGCTGGTGTATAAGCAAAGCTCTACACATCCCTCAGGTATATACACCACAAGCCCATTTGCCACCCCCCCCCACACACACACATCCTACACACACACAACTTTTTAAAGGAACTGTTCTTCACATGAATTCAACCATGTGTTACTGTTTGTGTCTCAGTAGTTTATTATCTGGAACTGGAATGTATGAACACAATTATTCCTTTTTTCTTTCCTAGAGCACCCCTACTCTAGGACTTGTAAATCTAGTTGCAGATGTATAGATTTATCAGATAAAACAGATTTTATGTTTTATTCATACAAAGCTCACAGAGCAATTATTGTGTCTAATACTCAACTTGCACTGTCATTTCCTCTTCATTTTTAGTCCTGTGAGAATTTTGTGCAATGTATTTTGATCATGCTAAGTTTCCCTCATGATATTCCTGATCCAGTTCTGGCATGTATCTCATGAATTCAAAGATGGCAGTTGATACTTAAAAGTAAAGCATCTTTTCTCTTGGCCTGCTATAAGACAAATCAAACATCAATAAGCCTCAGATTAAATTAAAATAGTAATACGATACAGTTTGAATGAGAAATGTACTAATCAGGCTTATGTGGTTAAGCCCAGAATTCTAGATAATAATGTAGTTTTCAGGGGATTCTTGAAGATGTTAGATGCTGGGCATAGCTAAGGAAGGAGTTCTCCTTAATGTCCTCATGTTGCTGACTTCTTCTCTGATTGCTTTCTCATACAGGGTAGTCTGCTTTCCTTTCCAAATCTTCTACTTCGGGGTTCTACCTTATCTTTATAGCAAGCTCAGTAAAATCAAGGATTATCGACGAACATAGTAACCAGTCTGTTAAGCAGAAGTGAAGATATACCATAGAGAAACTTGTGTCTTTCAATCTTTTAGATTCTTGTAATAAAGAATCCCCAAAGAAAATGGAAATTTCCTCAGGAACCTCGAGTGCCACCCTCAGGGGTTTTTGTCACCTAGAAATAAATTTCAAATTCCAGTGTGGTGACATTGAATAATCTTCTTTTTCTATTTGCCATGATCAACTTGCCTCTATGAATTAGCTTATTGAGGACAGGTGGCCAGAATGACTTTGAGGTATAAATTGTAGCCTCACCTCCTATTTCATCTTAGTGTCTCTCATGACTTGAGCCAAACCTACTTTCTCCATTTCAGTAAATTTTCTTCCTTTCTTTTTTTTATTGTCATGGCTATAGAAAACTATGTCCTTGAAAAATAATTGAATTTAGGAACATCAGTTAAAAATATAATAAAATAAAATAAAATAAAATCTCCCCAATGCAGGATAGATTGAATTAATTTGAATTTTGCTTTCTGAGCCATTGACAGAGCATGCTACACTGTATTTTTTTCTATAAATCCCAGCAAGTGTTCAAACTTTGAGTTTCCTCTTTACTAAAAAATAATTACAAAAGTATCCACATTTGTGTGTGTTCCTTCTCCTTAATACAAATAATTGATTTCGGTTTTTGTAAATATAGACATTATTAGCTTCATAAGGAACTGCCTCCGTATTTTCATAAATTCTCCCCATAGCATAAATGGATGAGTTCAAAGGCAGCTGTGTTGTTCGCCTTCCTTGTCACTGTGACAAAATATCTAACGGCCACTATCTAAGGGAGACATTTATTCTGTCTTGTAGTTTCAGGAAATTTCAGGGCATCATAGCAAAAGTGAGAGCTTCCAAGTCCAAAAGGCTTAGTAAGCAAGAGCAGAAGAGAAAGACTTGAAACTCTCGTGGTACCGTGGTACCATACATACTCAAAAGCACCACTCACTACAACACAGGTGTTTGCTTCTTGTAAACCAACTTGGACAAATAGATACTTGGGATATCTATTTGTATGCATCTTTTTGTACAGATGAAAATAAAGCTAACGTGGATATGAATATGGCTTATTTCTGTTGACATACTCTCTTCCTCCATGCACTTTTAGATTTGTTAAAAGAAGCCATTAAAGTTTTTGTAGTATAACTTGTTTCTTTAAGTTTGGTCCTGACTGAAAGGTTGCTAGTATAAAAAATATATGTCGCTTTAGTGAGTATACAATTAATTATATATTTATGTATAATAAACACATTTATCTAAATGACAGTCATAATAAAGAATGGTTATTTATATTGATTTAATGGCTTATAATTTAAATAGTAATTCTGTGAAAACATTAAAATGCTAAGATGCTGATCTCAACCAGAGCAGTACCTTCCATTTTGTCATTAAAGTACTACAAATTTCCTTAAATACAATTTTAAGTGGAGCTTAACGAATTGGCTTGTGTTTGTACTTTTAAATGCCATAGTGACTTGATACCTAGTTACTGTAAAATTAAGTTTGAAAGCAAACTGTCCTTTAAAAAATTAATTACAGTCCATCTCTTTATACCTGAGAATTATCACAGCATGAGTCTTGTATCATCCCAATATAAGGTTTTTATAAAAATTTAAAACACATGCAATGCAAACATTAAAATATATCTTCATTGCTTTGCAGAGAAAAAAAAGACTAAAAGAGAAAAAAATGGTCTGAAAGCCCAGTATTAGTTATTAGCTTGTAATTCAAGATATTGCTCTAGACACTTACATGTCTGGAAAGCAGCCACGTTTCAGGAATAAAAAACTCATGTTGAATTTTACAAACAGAACAAGTTCCAAGAATAATGTCCTCACTTCAGTTGGCATACTGAATGAAAAAGCAATTTGAAGTACTCTCTTATGGCAGGCCAGTCCTTTAAGATCTTCTTATAAAATGGATTAATACATTTGACATCTTCTTATTTCATTTCTTTTATGGCCAAGTTGCCTATAAATTCCACACACCTGCTGCAACATTGTAACCTTGTGGTTTCACTGGTTAATAGAACCATTGCCTGCTTTTTACTTTGTCTTATTTTTACCACATTTAATTGAAGGATATTACATTAATATCATAAGAACCCACAGAAAGATGATGGGTATAGTTTCTGCACAAGTCCAACACAAGAAAAAATTCTGCCATTTGGACGTACAGAAAAGAAGCCTACTTTAAGTGATTTATCAGAGGAATAGTGGTAAGCATGTATTGTTTATCATGTAAATAAAATGTATTTACATTCAAAAGTGCTTGAAAGGCTAAATTATTAATATGATCATCTTACTTTTTAAAAATATAGATGAGAATAAAGTCTTGAAATTCCCTAATAGTTTTGATATCTTTCTCCTTATTTCTTGTAGGTAGAGGTCTAATTAAATATGCTCTTTGCTGCCTCATTTCCAGGCTGATCCTTTTATGTAAGAATATGTGACAAGAACTAAATTTCTAACATGTTAATACATGGTAAGTTATTCTTCTAAAAGTACTTCCTAAGGTCTCATGATCAGATGAAATGAAAATATGTTTTCAAAGTAGAAATGTGTGCTCTGTGAGCAGTTCTGACAATCCCACTGATTTCTTACACAGAGCATTGACAAGGTAGGTATTATCAGATCACGCTAAAGTTGATTATTATTGATATGCCTCATATAAGCTTACATTTCCCCAATTATTCAGAGGGCCACAAATCTTAAGGAAATTATTACTGGAGCTTACACATATTTTTTAAGAAGCCATAAAAGAAAGGAAATGAAATAAAAAATAAACAAATTATAAATTCCTTTAAGCCTAGAAGAAGGATTTGACAAAATATATTATTTACACATAAACTTTCGATTTTCCTTAAGTTTCTAAGTCTTAAGGGAATATCAGAATAAAAAAAACTACACAGCAGAAAATTCTTCTACAGTGTTCATTCTCCCATCGTCCTAATTGTTGATGTGGATGGCATTTGCCCTCACCATGCTTCTCCTCACATGTGACAATAAATACTCCAAGGCTGGGGTTTCTTGCAGCAACAACAAGCTGCTAGAGTTTCAAGGCTCACCCATGGATTCATCTGCCCCCTTATCCTGCCTAATATACAACTCAAACGTGAGGAGTCTAGTTTTATGTAAACTCCTCCAAACAGTACGTGGAGTTGTGCAGCTCAGTCCCTATGGATACATCTACAAAGGCTCCTATGTCGAAGCTCAGGGAATACTGCAGAAGAGGGGCCAGAAAGGTTTTAAGAGCCAGATGATCAAGAATGCTGCTATCAGATTGTATCACCTAAAATCTTCAGAAGCTGTTCTGATAAATTTTCACCCAAAAGACTGTCCAAATGTGACGTGAACAATGGAACCACGGACCATGCCAAAAGAGATGAAGAAAAGCCCACAAGAACTCAACCCTATGCAAAGAGCCAATAGGAGTAAAGCTGGGAGCAGGGAAGATGGCCATCCCCAGGGAAGAGCACATGGACTGTCCAGTGACAAGTGGTTAGCACCTACTATACCAGGTTTTATTTAGGAATATATATACAAATGCATGTATGCATGCAGCAACAACTGATGAAAAAAGAGGCCATGAACTTAAAGGCATGTGGGAGGTACAGTGAATTGGGGGGTTTGGTGGAAGGAAAAAGAAGGGAGAGATGTGGCAATTAAAGTACAATCTCAAAAAAAAAGTCATTGAAACGCTTCAAAATATTAACATTCTTCTACTTGTTTCTGGAGGTTTCCTGGAAAAATGTATGTTCACTTCAACTGCCATGTTTAGCATCATCAACAGTACACTTCAGACCAAATGAAGCCTGGAACCTTTTCAGGATTAAGGACATCGTTATGGCTGGTTACAGGGGATCTGAGCTCAAAATAAGTATCCTGAAAGCTGCCCACAAACATTTGCTATATAGGCAGAAACAGAATGTTGAACATATGTAGAGAGAATGAAGTACATTCCAATAGCAAAATAACTGGCTGAAAACTAATGTCAAATCTAACTCTCAGACTATATTCAAAGCAGTCATTAGAATATTACTTGATTAGAATTTGTTAGAACTTGCTAGTATTTGAAGTCAGAATGGCTACCATTCTACTACAACTACTAACTGTTACTAAAATTTTGTTTCTTTATGCTAATAGTAACATAAAATGGGTCTCTGTATATCTGTGTGTCCACCTTATATCATAACATGAATAAATTACTTGTTCTTCATAAACTTAAAACAATTGACTAACATTCAAATAGACACTTAATTTCTACTAATTTGACTAGAGTTTCCATTGTCAGAAATTGGAGACAGGTGGACCAAATGGCCCCAGAAGAAATGTGGGCTCTGTAAGTGTGCTTTGTAAAGTGGACTGCATAAGACAGTATACTTTGCAAGTTTTTCCTGGAATAAAATTGGGCTGTCATGTTATATATCTAGCATAGTAAACAACATGCAACACTTAAAGATTAATAATATTTTTATTTCAATGAATATATAACCAATGTTTATTTTAATTTTGTTCAATCATGTGCTAATGGATTGCCACATTCCTCTTTAGTTGATTATTAATTAGATAGGCTGGTGAGATGGCTCACAGGTGAAGAGCACTGTTTTTCAAAGATTCTGAGTTCAATTCCCAGCACCCACATGGTGGCTCACAATCATCTCTAATGGGATCCAAATGCTTCTGAAACGCAGCTGTACATGCATATAAAGGACATAAAGTAAATAAATAAATTAAAATAATTATTAATTAGAAATTTTCAAAGGTGCAAAGTTTGGCAAACTTTTTATTAGATTTTAAAATAATATGCATGCATATGTGCAAGACAACAAGAGAGAGTATGTGTGTTTGTGTGTGTATGTGTGTGTGTGTGTGTGAGAGAGAGAGAGAGACAGAGACAGAGACAGAGACAGAGACAGAGACAGAGACTTCAGCAGTTTATATGCACTGTATGCAAACAGGAACCTATGAAGAACAGGAGATGGTATTAGATTCTTAGGAACTGGAATTACAGATGTTTGCAAGCCACAATGTGAGTGCTGGAAACTGAACCCAGGCTCTCTGCAGTATCAGTTAAGTGCTTTTACCAACTGACCTACTCAGAGATTGTCTCTGCAGTCTAAACATTTGATGTTCCATTTGATGGGTCATAAAATATGACTATGATAGTCAAATGCCAAGGAATTTATCTAAAATTACATATCTGCAAGTTTGAGAATGCAGTAGACAGAGGAGTTGAAGCTGGAAGTCAAAGAAATAATGTAAAGGTTAAAGGCAACTTCTTCCTTAAATTAGATTTTCATGTGAATTTCTTAAGTACAAACTCCAGCAAACTACAGGAAATAACAAAGAAGTTACATTGGGCCTAGCAGATACTTTCTGGATGTACACATTAGAATAATGCAACTTTGTCTACTTAGTTTTATAAAATAGGAAAAAAAGCTTAAATTGGAGATTGGCCCTACATTTAGATAAAAGGAGACCTTGCAAATTCACAAGTGAAGAGATAGAAGAAAAGGAAACATAATATTTCCTTTATGATGTCTTTCAATTTTCACCAAATTTCTCAGCACATGAGCTACAAAATAAACAACAAATAACTCATCTTGATTTATGAATTATGTATTTAAGAAGCATATATTTGGACATAATCTAAAAATTATTTTCAATAGTAAAACTGGTTAAACATTGAAAAAAATTCAGCATTTTAGAAACCATAGGATAATTGCCATTAGATCCTTCCCCAAAGGTAAAAGCCAGTTTGCTCCTATACAGTTTTCCATCAACAACAATAAAACGTGCAGCAACTAAACTAGACTGAAAACTGGAAACACCCATTTGTACAAATCAAACATCACCTTTGTGACATTTGATGCCATTTCCTATCAATTCATTTGAGTAATGCCCCTGTTTCTCCTCTCCAGCTGCTGAGCAGAGAGTTGGCCTTCTGTCTTGATGTCAGGACATCTGCCTCTTTCCATAGGTCACATCCTGATGGCTGGAGTTTATCATCAACTTCTCATGACATTTTTTCCAATGCCTGCAATTGCCACCTCTCACCATGCAGCAGCAATTATATCTTGTGCAGTCATTGTAAATGATGACTTTCTTTAGTCATGAAGTTCATGGGGAGAGCCTGTTCATACAGTGAAAGAAAGCTGACTCTGTGGTTCACTCTTCAGTGAAGCTTCAAGGGTAATCACGAAGAAGTTGCCTTTGACTCCTGAAGTCATATACTAAAGCTATTAAAGATGGTTTAATAAATATGTATTTAATTATTGGATCAGTTTAAGTGTAGTATCTAATTTCATTACTACAGATGGCACACTAAATTTACTCAGTTCTCTCTAAGACTATAGAATCTAAGCAATCGCCTATATTGTCTTTTATCCCATGAATGTAGATGCTAGTGGACTGACTCACTGGCAACCCAAATATTTCCAAATGAAATAACAAAAACATAAAGCAAAATCCCAGTTAAAATTGTCTTCTCTAGGAATGAAGGAGCTGAGGAGATTGCAACCCCATAGGAAGAACAAAAGTATCGAGTAACCAGACCAGATCCCCAGAGCTCCCAGAGGATAAACCACCAACCAAAGAGAATACTTGGAGGTATCCATGACTCCAGCTACATATGTAGCAGAGGATGGCCCTATCTGGCATCAGTGGGAGGGGAAGACTTTGGTCCTGTAGAGGCTTAAAGCCCAAGCATAGGGAGATGGTAGAGGGGGGAGTTGAGAGTGGGTTGGTGAGTAGAGGATCACAATCATAGAGACTAAGGGGAGGGGGGATGAAATGGGAGATTTACAAAGGGGAAAGAGGAAGGGGGGCATTTAAAATGTAAATAAATAAAATAACCAACTAAAAAAAGAAAAAGAAAAAAGTCTTTCCTGTAATTTGCATCAAAACACACAAATATAGGATATAACATACCTCATCACTTTTGCCCACTTTATATTTTTAGAACTATAAACTCAGCCCATTTTACTCATAAAATAATTAATGTTTAGATTCCGGAGAAAAATAATCTTAGAAAAGTTACTGTTTTCTTCTTAAATTTATATTTTTCTTTATTTTTTTTATTCTTATGTATGTTCATATGTCTTTGTATTTGTATGCCACTTGTATATGGTTGCTCATAGAGGCCAAAAGAAGACTTTCTGTCTGTCACTGGAGTTACAGGCAGTTGTGAGCCACCCTATGTGGGTGTTGGGAAGAGAACTTAATTCCTATGCAAAAGGGGCTGTTAACTGCAGAGCATTTCTCCAGCGCTCCCAAATAGTCTCAAAATGTTTTTAAAAGCTTAAGCAAATGCTTACTTTTAAAACCTCAGCCACAGAAAAAAGAACCGAGGTTTGCTTTATTATTGGCCTATCAGTAGATCCTTTAAAGACAAATAATTCGATATTCTAACCTGAAAGTGATTGGCCCCCTTTTAGACTTCTTATAATACATATTAAATTTGTTCTTTGATAGACATGTTAGGCATGTGTATAATGCATTCTGGTCACTTTTCACTCTGACTTTTCCTTGTCCCCTTCAGGTGCCTGTCATTTCCTACCCTTCCCTACCAGTACTTTGTTCATAGTCAAGTCCTTTGGTTTTGTGTTCCTTGAAGTTTTAGGAGGGCCTACTGCTTAGCATAGAGGTTTGGACTCCAATTATCCAATTATTGCCATCTGATGGGATCATTTTTGCATATATAGACTCACAAAAATGATTTTGTGACTACCAGAATCCCCAAGTAGCTAGTAGTTCAGGAAGTAGTAGGACTCTGGAAGGTCATCATCAGTCTGGTTGGACTGACAGAACAGGATCAATAACATACAGGCAACTGGAGCTGCTGTGAGGACTGTCGTGACTGTATCATGCCAGATGACTGTACTTCACAATCCATCTCCCTGCCTAGCTCTGTCCTTCATTCTGGGCCCTCTACCTTCTTAGGAATAGGAAGTTAAACTGAAGACAGTTGACTTGTGAAACACATTTAGAAAATGTTATTACCCTCGGAGCTCCCAGGGTCTCAACCACCAACCAAGGACTGCACATAGAGGGGTCTGATTGTTCAAGCAGCATGTGTATGGTAGAGGATTGCAAAATTGATCATCAATAGGAGGAGAGGACCTCGGCCCTGTGAAGGTTCTGTGCCCCAGTGTAGGGGAATGCCAGGGCCAGAAAGTGGGAGAGGGCGGGTTGGCAGGCATGGGGAGGGGGGAGGCAACAGGGGTTTGTTTTTGTTTGTTTTTTTGTTTTTTGGAGGGGAAACTGGGAAAGGAGAAATTCGCATGTAAATAAAGAAAATATCTAAAATAAAAAAAAAAAGAAAATGTTATTACATAAACTAAAATCCCCAGCACATATTTTTTTGACTTATGTTTTATCTTTTGCTTCTCTGTATTTCATTTGAGCTCTACTGACATTAATTTATCCTGTGTACTCTGAAATCAGATGCTCACTCTGATTTTTAATTGCTATTTTAGCCATTCAGCAGTATAATCTCAGATACGATGACTGATTGCTCTGCGCTCTGTTTTCTCATTAAAATGGGAACAACATGGTTCTACCTGGATATGCAGGGGAGGATGAGATTTGGAATGAATAGACAATGCTTTTAACAGTGCCTGGCCTGAATAAGTATATATTATGGAGAATGGATGTTTCATATTCAGTTTCTTTTTCTTACTAAATAAACCATACATTGCCCTGTAGAGTTAATTATCTATAACAACTACATATGGCTTTTTCCAGTTAAAATTTAGGTTCTACCCTATACTTCTTTTATTCCTTACACTTTCTAAGCCTCCCACCAACCTCCATTTGTCTCTTTTTCCTTCCTTTTTCTTTGGTCTTTATGACTTGGGAGAATGCACCATCTGGATTGAAACATCTATTTTATACACAAAGAAATCAAATAGATCTCTATAAAGTTCATTTCTTGTAGGTGAGAACATTTTTTTCTAGATATCATAAAGTGGAAAATTTTATGACAAAGGTAAATCATAAAGATTACAAAGTTCGCTATTATTTAAAAACCTTGGCGGCACTTAGGTGGTCACTGTCTCCAGTATCAAAAGACTAAAAGGATAATGGCATCAAACTTAGCGCACAACCTAAACTTATGCAACCTAAAATACTTGTGTTGGGTTATAACAAGATTCAATTTTGTCTAATGTTTGTTATACTGAATATTTAATCCCAGTAGGAGTTTCTACCCCGACTTTAATCATTCAGTTCCCAAATAAAAGATACGCAACTTTTTATTTTATAATAATCCTTAATCAACACTAAAGCTGGGCAGATATCTGACCTCTGTGCTATTATGTCTAAATCCCAGCCAGCAACCCTGAGGTATAGTGTGCCACATTCATTGTAGGCAGCTCTTAGCTCCAATTGTTCAGCCCTCACAGCCATGTTTTAATGATTAACCTAGTGCATGGCATCTTCTCTCTCCACCTTCTTTTCCTTGTGGTCCCTACCTCATACCCCTAACCCAGGATCCAATATCACATCTATCTTTCTTCTGCCCAGCTATAGGCTGTAAGCATCTTTATACACCAATAAGAGATAACGAAGTTGGGGGAGCAGTTTACATAGCATCACATGGGTCTACATGAATATCTTACCTGGGAGGCAACCAGGGCCAGTAGTTAGCATTTCAATAAATAGTAACTGGTGAAGCCTCAGCACATGTTAGTTAAAATGGAGAAATAGTTTTTGAGAACTAAAGGAGGATTTGTTCCAACAGAAGGCTGGTGCTGTTGCTGAAGTAAATCTTTTTTTTTTTTTTGTAGTAAATTGTTTACACCCTGGAAAAGTCTTTCAGATTCCATTCTTCTCCAGACTCCTTACCTGACCCTCCTCGTAATTGCTTAGTTTGTGTGTTGCTACTTCCTTAAAATTCACTCTGTACATACACATTTTCAATAAACGCAAAGGCCTCCCGTTGGAAAGTCTGCCAAGAAGAGTCCAAAAGTGATACATTTAAATAAAAGCCTGTTTACAGTGGAGAGGCTGGGAGGTGATCAGCAAGCTTAAAACAAATAAGCACTTACTAAGTGTTTTTTAAAAAAAAAATGTTAAAACAAACGTGATACTAGATCAGCTGGGCTTTCCCAAAAGCTGCACAGTCATGAAGATTGGTTGTTATTTTGTTTAAAGAGTTCATTTGTCTGTGAAAGTACTAAAGATTAAATTATCTACCCATAGCTAAAGTTTAGACTAATTAAAATATATGTCACATTTCTTCTGACCTCCAAGAGAGCACCACAAGCTGGCATCAGTATAAATAAGCCTTATCTCTACAGAGAAATTATAATTGTAAATGGCAGGGAGCTTTGGATACTACAGGAATGCATGTGTCAAAATATTTGGGGTTATAGATACTGACAAAATCAATAGAGCAGGCATACACATCATTCTCCCACTTGAGTTTTCTATTAAGTTGAGCTGAGAATAGTACCTCAAGGAATAATTATTTCATGCCAAAATTACAGTAAAATTTGCATTAATTACTAAAGCCTACTTTTATTTAAAGAAGTATCTGACTTTATTGACTTACAGAGAGTATTTTCCAGTTTTCTTGGCTTATACCTCCATTCCTACTCAAGTCATGCACCAGAAGCTAATTTTGTTAGCAAGACTGCAAAAAATTTCACCCCTTGTACCCAAGAGTCTTCTAAGTAGAGCCTGTAATGCTATGGAGCTTATTTATGCCAATTTACTTTAAAAACCAGTCTACATTAAATATATTGGAGCACTTTGAATAGTGGAGTGAAACTGTTGGGCTATTAAAGGCTATTAAATCGTGCATATTGCTTGAAATAGGAATGATGTGTCTCATTTGGAACTGTGTGCACGTGTACTGCTGGTGAAGCCAGGGTGCTCGGATGTTGATCATTTTATCCCCTGGAGAGGCTAACACAGACCCAGAATTAACTTTCCACTCAAAGCATGCCTGCCTTCTCTGACTGTACTGCTAAAATTAAGATCAGTATATCTGTTTTCCAGTTACCGTGTTTCAATTACGTACTCTTAAAGCTTGTTGATAATTCCCACTGAGGTTAAGAAACAGGAAGATTGATATGGAATGAGTTGTTTGCTTGTGTCTTCTTCTAATAGACAAATTGCTGGTGTGGTGTGTGTGTGTGTGTGTGTGTGTGTGTGTGTGTATGTATGTGTGTGTGTGTTTACACATGTGTATGTGTGCTATCATGTTGACTCAGGACACTTAATCACTACTTTAAGGAGTTTATAATTAGTCTAAAAAGTGCTGTCCAAATGATGCTTTTGTTGTTCTGTTGTTGTTTATAATTGGTTAATTTGGCTTAAATATTATACTTGTTAAGAAAATAATTACTTAGTTGAGTATAAGAGTAGGGGTAAATATTTTGGTTCCCAACATAAAATATGGACATAATATTGAATTTTTCTTTAATTCATGAAGCTATTTCCAACAATAAAAATAACAACAAAAGTTGCTGTTCCAAATGGCTTCTCTATAATCAGCTTTTGGCTCGCTTTCTTCAACTCATGATTTAATGAGTATGTTAGTAGGTATGCTGTTCAATTTCCTTTTAAAATGTAAGCCCATGCTGATAAAAGTGTGAGTAAATGGTTTTCAGGAGAACCCCAATGAGTATACCCTTATATATTTGAATTTGTGAGTGTAGGTGTCTGTGTGTTTATTGGCCATCATGCAAATAATATATGAATTAAATACAGAGATATAAACAGTGAAATTTGAGATCCAATTTATTGCAATTTCTCCAAATAGAGATTAATTCACTGTAAGTTAACTGCGTACTCTTTTTAATCTCACTAATGATATATGTTTGCATATGTTCATATTTTTAGCAAAAGAAAAACATTTAACTTGCATCTAAATTATTTTAAATAAATTTTGAGGAAAATTTCAGCACATGCTGACACAGCAGCAATAATTATCTTAATATTTTATAGTTTTGGAATTAAAGTATATTGCCTGATCTTACCTAGCATATTTTTTAAGTTACTATATATAAATAGAACTGAGGAATACTTTTGACATTTTTATTTTACCCAAATTCTTTTGCCATAGAATTTTATTAGTCAGCCAACATGTGTTTACCTTAACATATGAAAATTAGAATTTATATTGAGTTCAAGTACTTTTAGGCACATATTTATCAAAAACATAACTTTCCTCTCACTTATAAGATAAAATCTTAATTTCACCAACAAATCCACTTATTTTTGAGTCTTTGTTCTTTACATGTGTGTGTATGTGTTTGTACATATATCATAATCTAATAGAATATACTGTCATATAACAAAAATCAGTTACTCTTAAAAATAATAACATTTCCACTTGTCACCTTATGTCATAATAAGAAGAACACCTTTCAGAATAGACTATTTGTCTTTCCAAATCCACTTTTTGGTTTTTGGATTTTGTTTTGTTTTGTGGTACACAGGGTTTTTCACACAGTGCCAAACCAATAGATTTTTTTTCTTTTCCTTTTATTTCATGCTCATTTTTCTTTGCATCATATGTTTTGAATGGTAAGAAAATAAAAGTTAGGATAAGGAATGGAAGTTTGTGAGATGAAGAAGAAACATTAGAAGAAAACAGTGACCGACAGTGTCTTGCCCTTAAGTTATATTCTATCTCATACTTGCTTATATTAGATTCCTGTTTGTGTATAAAGACAATACAGTATGTACTTTTGCACTACCTGTTGTTTCACAAATGTAAACACTTAGAAAGCTACAGAAATGGAGACAGCTGCACTCCTTGTGTTTGTAAAAGATAATACATGATCAAAATTTAAGTCTTTTGTTTTCTTGAAAGTTTTACAAACCTTGATTCTTGAATATGAACTAGCTCCCTGTCTATAGTCACCTCCTTAAGTGGAGAGAAACTTAATTACAAGTAGACATTTCTCTCAGTGTGCAAAGGACATAATTATAGCTTTACTTATTGAACTTATCTGCAAAATCTTGAAATTAACAGAGGAAATCTGATGATTTCCATAATCTAGTCAAATCTTTCCACTTTCAGCCTCTCCAGTTTGAAAGGTGGTCCAGATGGAACCGTGAAATTTTGTAGCAAGTTCTGCAGCACATAATTTTGTTCATTAAAGTTATTATGCCATGCACAGCTGTAAACTGTCATATAAAGGAGCACATGTGCAAGAGAATTCTTGTCTTATAAGTTTTATAAAACTAAAATTTGAGATGCAATAACCATATGCAATAATTTATTTGAAACATCAACATGTGTGTTGCTCTAGGGGGCCTCAAATAGCACCATTCCTATTCCAAGACAAAACGTTTGTCATTTAATATTCAGTATTAACACAAATGTTTTCCTCAGAAATATTGTCTAAATTAGGTGCTTTAAAATACATCAATATATCATTAACTTCTTACTTTACCATATTAGATCTATAGAAGAATCAATTCTCTCTAACAATGGCAAGAGAACCTAATCACTCTCTAAATTTATTTTTAATTAGCATCATCTGCATTAATTGGTGTAGCTGATAGCAAAACAGTACAGAGAATTGCAATTTTATATTTGAAATGATGTAATATATCTTTTGGTCCTCCATCTCTCAAAGAAGAACCATAGTCATTTTTTTTTCAATATTCCCGCAGCAAATACTTTCAGATGCATTGTTCAATATCCTTTTGCAAGACATTAATTAGAAGGCTATAGTAGAGGTGCTCTGTTCAGATGAATTTTCAGGTAAATATTTGCTATTAACTTCCTCTGAATGTTCAGGAATATACTTGAAATTATTGTCCCTTTCCTCTATTCCTCACAAATCTATTGCTTTCAACTTCTTCTTCTCCTTCTCCTCCTCCTCCTTCTTCTTCTCCTTCTCCTTCCTTTTCCTACTCTTACTCCTCCTCCTCTTTCTCCTTCTCTTTCTCCCTTCTCCTCCTCTTTCTCTTCTTCTTCTTGTATGGAAGCCTAAAGACCATTAAAATTGAGTCCATCAGGAACCTTTAAAGAGTTGCTTCACAAACACAATAGCACACCTTCTAACTTAGTTAAGCAGAATTATCAAGAACAATTTGAGACAACTGACCAGAGATCCATAATTTTCCTTTTATTAATAACATCTTTTCCACTTGAATACTTTCAAAATTCCTCTTCAATGACTTTGCTCATATATATTACCTTATTTAAATATGTTACTGTCTACAAGCTGTCACCTATATGAGAACATTTTGGACTTCATCCTCATAATTTTTTTGTTTTATTTTGTGTGTGTGAGTGTGAGTGTGATTGTGTGTGTGTGTGTGTTGTTTGTTTCTTTGTTCATTTTTTTTTAAATTCTGTATGTCTAAAATGAGCTCCAGGCAACTAATGTTTTTTACCAGTGGCTAGGGAGCATCCATGTCTCTGATTCACAGACCATAGTTGGAGAACTGTTCTTATAGTGGATCATTTCACCTTTTGCCTTATCAAACTGACAAAATATTGAAGGAAGATCTTCTATTATCTTCTGAATACAACCATTCAAAACAGCAACTTGGGTATGATGATGGCATTCACAAACTTCTTGACACGTAGCTATACCTTGCTGAATGAAACATTCCCCCCTTGAAAGAAATGGGAGTCCCATAATACTTAGAACTCTCTAAAATGATAAGGATCAGGAAAGTCTAAAACATTACTTAATTCATCAAGCCCCTTCCCCAAGTTCTATAATCATCAAACAATTACTGAGGAAGAAAAGATTATTTGATAGAGTTTCCTCCTGGTTTGACAAAGAGATCTAGATAGTTAGTGTTTGTGTTTCAAAACCCTTGCTCCATGAGTTCTGCAGTGATTGCAGGTACCTGAGAGTCATCAGTGCTCCTGTAATTGACGGCAAATGATTCACTGGCTTATGAGATAGACTTGAATGGTCAATCATCTAGGTCCTAAGTGAGCTCAACAGACATTTGACCTTCCTAGAAAAATCACATAGCTGGTTCCCCAACAGAGATGCAATAGCACAAAACATGGGTCAGGAAGGAGCTGTTGTGTGACCCCTACAAAAGGCATTAAGACAAGTGACTGAAATGGATACATCTGAGGATAAACCATCTGTGGAAAAACTTCTGTATGGCTGGCTACATTTCTTCATGTGCTATGGGAAGGTATACCTCCCTGCTGGAGTAGCAGTTGCATGATCTCTGCTATGAGTAATAAAACATGTAACTGAACCTGAACCACTGGAGAGGGCAGCATCTTTGCAGCAGGGAAAAATCCCACAGTGGCAATTGTCCTCTATGTGCCATTCCTACCTAGTGAATGGGGTCTAGTAGATGAGTACAGAAATGACCCCTAAGGGGAAAGTAGACTAGCGTATATCCTGAGATTTTTGAGCATGCAGTAGAAAAGTGGACATTTTTTGCTATGAACAATGAGAAATAGATCTGGGGCTCAGTCATCTATCCCGAAAAAATATTTATCCACACAGTGGAGGAATTACAAAGGGAAAAAAAAACATGTGCTTACACTATCTACTTTAACTTTTGAATTGAATGAAAGGTGGAAAAAAGGGATGACAGATGCGACTGTGAACTTGTTGATTCAGACTGCTGGCAAGACAGAAGTGGGAAAAAATCCAGATTAGTTTCATGTGATAAAGAACCCCTCTTAGGATTCAAACCTTAGAACAAATCACGCAGTGTGTATGGTGAGGCTAAAAGAGAACTATTATATGATACATATCATTTCTGACTTTTACTATAGAGAAAGGGAACACAAGCCCATGATTCTGTAGGTAGAATGGGAGGAAGGTACCAAAATTGGCCAATAGAAGAAGTTCTACTATTCATGGAAATTTTCACAAATAAATTTCTTTCATTGAAACTTTTAGAGAAGAAATAAAACAGCTCACCGTAGCCTGGTTTGTGAGTTTGTGAAGCAGAGAGATCTGTTTGAGTGCCCTGGACTGTTAGAGACTATGGCTACTCATCACTCCTTGAGAGAAAGGATGCATATCCTAAGACTATAGCAGGAAAACCAGCCCCTGAAGGATTGACTTCAGTGAGTTACCATTGGCTGAGGTTCACATGAATATCTCAGACTAGGAGGCAGTAGAGAAAAGAGAAGCATACTAATTGAATTCATAATATGAGAGATGGTGTTGGGTGTTCAGTTCACTTGGCCAGACAGGACTGCATTTCTGCATTTACAGGATATTTAAGCAAATGTCCAGGACGCCTGTGGAATTTTAATAGTTTTAATAATTTTAATAGTGTGTGCCCCATTGTGTGTGTGTGTGTGTGTGTGTGTGTGTGTGTGTGTGTGTGTGATCTCTTTGGGTAAAAGCTTCAGAATCTGAGTGATTTAGACTTTTGTATAAACTAGGTTAGCAAGGAGACAAAGCATTTGAGGACAAGAAGGGGAGGAAATAAGGAACATGGCCAGTGGTACCTAAAAGCAGATATGATAAGATTTATATTAAGCCAGAATTTTAGTGAGGAAAGAAATATGGCAGATGAAGTTTTCTGCTTTTGGGCTTTTAGAAGGTGGTAAAGACTCGACAATAGTTCTTGGAAGAGATGAGTGATAAAACAGATTAGAAAACTAAGCTTTTAAAAGATTACCTCCAAAGCTGGAATCTCATACTCCCAGGGAATATTATATAATTTTTCCCATCATATGAAAGTATAAGGTGGGTAGAAGTTGTTTGTGTAGGTCTCAGTCCTTTTGGAACCAACATGTAGCCCGGGAAGAAGCAATGGTTACAGCCACAGCCATAGTCATAGCCCCAGCACCAGCCTTGAGCATGTTTATTAGACCCAAGGAGAAGGCTCCAGCAGTAAACACAGAACACAAGAATCAAGCCCTGCATTTGTTTGGCTATCGGCTGGGTATGAGCCAACCCTGCCAGGCCAGGCATGGGTGGGGAATGAGAAACAGCCCTGCAAGTCAGTTGCAAGAGAAGTAATCAGGCCAGTTCATGGAGAATGATTGTATATACACACAGCTAAATAAGCTGTGCCATCCTCCATGCTGCTCCAATACTGCTTGTTTGACAGAACAAGTGATGGAATCTTCTGTGCTGTACTGAGCCTTGCTAACCTTGTGTTAAGTACCATGCTAGCTGTTGAATACCAAAGCAAACTGACAGTTGCTTGAAGTAGATGATAGTGAGTCTTTAGATATCCTGCCCACTAATTCTTTGTTAAAATAAAAATCAAAGAGCCTGTTATATAAGGCTGAGCATTCAATGTGTTGCAGAATTAGAAAGTCACATGGAAGTGTGGAGAACAGTATTGATAGCAGATGACTCCCAGGAAAGGCTTCCATATGGAGGACAATGGTTAAGGTTGTTGGCAGAAAACCCAAATACATAATATAAGTTATCTGTTGTCCAGTAAGTTTCTTATGATCAGAATAAAATAAAACATATTATCACTAATGGTGGTCTTATGTTAGAACTAATGATGTGTCCCTATTGTTGAAGATACTGCAATGAAGCTAGGGTTGAACTGGAAGTTTCATCCTAGATGTCTAGCATTCAGAGTTTGGTAAATGAGTAACTTTTTCAGGTTTGAGGTAAGTCATTAATTATTCTTACTGAAAATAAGAATCAATACATAAGGACTGCCCCTTAGCATATGGTGCCTTATAGTTGGTCGAAATTCTAAATTGTGGGTTATTGCCTTTGAAAAACTCTCACAAAATGTAATAGTCAAATCCTGACTCTTAGCACTACTCTCAACAACTGTCTTGCAATTATATGTAGTTACGCAAAAACATTATTGAAAGTAAAGTGTGATGGATGACACCTAATACGGTGTACGTTGACAAGAAGAGTTAACCTTTGTTACATCCAAAAGTTAAAATAAAGTATTGCCAAACATCTGTCACATTCCCCCAGCTTCTGGGGAACTTACTTTTTGTTTAACAGTAGTATGCCCTAAGGTAGACTTAAAAAGTCTGAAAAGGTGTGTTCAAATAACCAAGAGTCTTAGAGTGAAAAGTAGGTTTCTCCTTTCCTTTATTCACCTTTGTCTTAAAGCATTTTCTTCTTTATAAAAGTCGACTGATTTTCCCCTGTTGAAATATGTGCTCTTCCATTGGAGTATACATTCTGTCTTCCCTACATGGCTGCTGGGTCACTTATTCATTGACCTGAGTAACACAGCAAACTACAGCAAACTTGGATAGATTTTTGTTCTAATCATAAGCAATCAATTGAAATGAAAACCAGTTTTGTTTTTAAATGTGGCTATGTTTTACCCTTTATTTATGACTTGTTGGGTGAGATTAAAAACTATCTGAAGCTTTTATGGGATATAGATCATAAGAAAAAAAATAATACCATGAAGAAAATAATAGAAAATTTAAAGAGAGACAATGAAGTTTTTGTGAGGAAGAAAAAAACTGCATAGATACACATAATAGATAATGGATTATATATAAACAAGTACATGAAAGATGTTTTAATACAAGTACAGGTATAAACATTTTGGTAAGTATAGTTATGAAAACCTACAAATGCCTTCATTCTAATCCTAGGATCCTATGAATATATCACTTATATGGCAAAGGAGAATTAAACCAGCAGATCAGGTGATCCTGAAATGGGAGACTATCCTGTTTTGTCCAGTTAAAGGTGATGTAATTACAGGGTCATTTTATTATATAAGAATCAGAAAAGACGATCAGAGAAATAACAGTGATACAAGTGCTGATCCCAAAATTGCTTTGAAGATGAATAAAATGCTAAATAGAGGATAGTAGAAAGGCAATAAAATGATTCTCCCTTAATTTCTTCAAAGGGAACCTAGCCCTGCTGACACATTAGTTTCAGCGCAGTGGGGTTCCCTTTAGGTCTCTGAACTGAAGAAATATAACAGAATAACTTATTGTTGTGTTAAGATGCTAACTATGTAGGGATTTATTAGAATAGCAGTAGAAAATGTTTCTTCATTGTTTTATCTTTAATTGTTGGGTATTTTTATATGTATACCAAAAATCCTGTCTATATCAATTTACATGATACAATGAAAACCATAAATATGAACCACAAAGGTATGTTAATATTCCATTGTAGCAAAGTTGAAGAAACTAAAGGTTTCTCAATAAAAGTGACATTAATTATACTTCATTTTGTTCAATATAGTATGGGAAAAATAATGTGATATCATTAATGAGATATTTTATATTATTTTATCAGTTTTAAATTTCATGTGTTTTAATAGTTATAGCCATATTGCAAATGCCCAGTAGTCACAATTGGCAAGTAAGTATTTTGATAACTTAATTTACTACCAAATGAAGTGATTAGAAGTTCATGAGGAAGAAGGATCCTAGAATTCTCTTTCAATGAGGTAAATGACTGAGCATGAGGAGATAATATGTTGTCCCCCAAATTATACTAAAGTTTTTTTTTTTTTATTTTATGATACATGAACTACCCAATGTCTTTTGATTAAAGCAATGGGCATGATCCAATCTATTGACATTGTTTATACTGATCTATGTTAGAAACTTTTATTGCCAGGTGCTAAAAGGATTACAAATTACTCAGTTTAAATCCAAAGGATGACTTCCAAAAGTGAAGCATACCTTTGAATTGGATTGAGGAGTCAGGCTGAGCCAATTTTATATTGCAAGAGATATCATTTTTTAAACATTTTAACAGTGTAAAGGTGACAGGCTAGAGTAGAAGTTTTTAATGAGATTGGTTTCTGAAATGTATATCTTTATTTAAAGAAGTGATGTGGCGTGAGGAGAGGATAAACAAAGCACTGAGAATCTACCTGTATGGATTCTGCTCCGTAGTAAGAAAAATAGGAGACTGTCCCTTCTTATTGGACTCAGGTTCAGTTTTCCTTCATTGCATAAGCAGAGTTTATAGACAATTAGTTTGTGGTCATTAGTAAAAAGAGGAATGGATTATTAATGTTAATAATTTGAGTGAGACACTTTTATGAGCATTTGAATAAAATGAAAAATTGAACAAAACAGTATTTCACATTGTAATACTACTGAGTAGAAGAAGCTGGGCCATTTGTTGCTCTGTTCAGTGTCTAGCCCTTAATATAGCTTCACAGAGAAAGACTAAAATCATTGTCATCTCTATTTTAATAACATTAACAATGCTCACAATCATAGATGCTTTCTCTGAAAACATAATTTCTGGTGGTTTAAGTAACTGGTTTACCAAAGTCTGTTTAGTACTCACTCAATAAACTTTTACTCAGGAAGATTTCTCTGCCCCTTAATCACTGTACTATGAATAAAAGAACACATAGGTGAAGTAGTGATGCTATATTGAAAAATAAAAATATTTTCAGGCACTGCCTGAAAAGGATGAGGATATTTTAATTTTATTTTACCATTTAATTTAAGACTAGATGGCTGATTGATACATAGGTAGGGATAGAGTATAGATAGATGATACAGATGATAGAGATAGATACATAGATGAATAGATGAGATAGATAGATAGATAGATAGATAAACAGACATATAAGTGATAGATAAAGATAGAAACATGCAGTCCATTTCTTTGACTTATGTGACAGCTTACATTTTTCTAATTTTTTCCCCTTGACTACAAAATAGAAACATTTTATTAAGAAAAGAAAACACAAAATAATGATAAATGTTTTACTCGGATAATTGATGACATTAAATTCTTTCTTAATTTTAAAGAGAATCAACATAATACAATACTTAGTATAACTGATTTTTTCTCTTTGGTTTTAAGTTATTAGAATCTATTTGTCAACAGTCTAACCTTATGACCTTCTACTTTGAATTGCCATGAAGCATATATATTATTGAAAACTGTTTTAGAAAACAACAGCATGTGATTAAATTCTGCTGAATTTTCTAGTCACATCTTGAGGGAAAACTTCTGGTGATTTTATATTTAAATCATTACTGATCCATTTCCTCTCCCTCCCCCAACCCCCTGCCACCAGGGAAGTGTTGTCAAGGTAACCAGAAGTAGATACATCTCCAACATGCAACAGGGTAACATAGCCCTCATTCAGACAATAATTCCATTCTATCTCCTGAAGTTGGTCATAAGTATCTAAGTCATTGAATCCTCAATCAATCACTGCCCAAGAATGTGCCAGCCAAAAACAGTTTAGTGGGCTGCCCCTGGTTTTGTCATTATAACTACTGCCCATTCCTATCATATTTGCAGCTCCATGGAATGGGGCAGTACCTGCAAAAGGTTAATGAGCAGAGAGACTTTCAGGCAAAATGCAAATTATAGACAGTCCACAGACATTGCATTGATAAACAGACAAGCAACATGCAAGCTGCAGACACACTATGGGTGGTAGATCTTCCTGCAGTCTCCCCCACACACTATAATGTTCTATAGACTCTACATATTTCTGGGATATATATGCTTACTGAGATGTCACTTTCAAGCATTTTTTAAAAGAGTGAAATCCTATCTTCACTGTCATTAGGTGTAACTGCCTTAGATTAGCTTGAAAGAATATATTTCTATTATTCTTTCTCTTACAAGTTCTTATAAATCTTTCTATAAAATAAATAAAATAATTGAAAACCAAGTTAATTTTCAGAAATAAAAATGAATAATCAGACTGGGAACAGGTTGTGGTGCAACCCTCTAATCTCAGCTCTTTGGAGGCAGAGGCAGGCAGATCTCTGTGAGTTTGAGGGCAGCCTGGTCTACAAAGCAAAGTCACGGACAGCTTAGGCTACACAAGAGAAAGCCTGCCTTGAAAATCCAAAAAGAAAACAAGAAAAATCAAGTTGATACCCTTTTGCTGCCACCCTGAAATGTAAAGTTCACAATTAAGTCACCTTATCTTTACTACATGAGACATTTGACTGCTGAAGTAAATGATAATCAAAATCATCTGCAATGAATATTTTTAGTGATCTATTAAAAAGCAGTGGGAGGACTTGCAGTGAATCACAGTTTAAATAAAAAATTCAAGCTGTCAGGTTTTCTAAAACCTTTGCCTTGTTTGCTTTCCAAGTTGCTTTCAGTGTTTCATGAGGAATAAGCATCACTGTATGCATGCACACTCCCATTGCTGCCGAGGGCGACAGAGAGAGCGCTCTTCCATTCCCAGTGTTACACCATGAACCATCTCTTGCTAATTTGGTAGCACTCAATACTATTACAAAAGCAATCAGGTTAGTGTCACCAATTCATGTCGGAAACTTCAAAAACTCATTCTTATAACATCAAAGAAATTATTTGCATATAAAAAGTAGAAGAGTAGTGATATTAATGAGTTTAGTGTCTTAAAAACACTAACAAGACCTTGGTATCTACTGAAATCATATATTATTCACAAATATAAGAGTGCAATACATTTATATTTCATTTCAAGAAAACCAAGGCCTGTGTGCTAAATGCTAATGAAGCATGAATATCAGAGAGAGAATGGATTATGACAGTGCATATGGAAAATGCTAGGTTTCTCATAAACTGAGAACTCTGTTTACACCAAGTAAGACTATAGTGTAGACAACTGTTTACAGCTAGGAGTTTGTTGGTGAGAGTTCTATTTTTATCCACTTATCTGCCCACCTAGCTAACATATTATAATATTCAGAGTCTAGCTATTGTCTGTTTTTAGAGTGTAGGGCAGTTCAGTGGAGCTGATATGTTTGTGGGCAAATATTGCCAAAATAATATGAATTCCACAACCTATGTACTGATTTTTAATCATAAGCTATTCTTGTGTAGATTCCATCTGTCTACTAGGATGGCTAATGTTTCTCAGGTGGTGATTCATATAGACAAATTAGGTGAAACACACAAGTTTTATGAACTGGTATTTTATGGGCTCTCCAAGAAATGATATGCTTTTATAGATGTAAACCTGACCTTTAGAATGTAATTCTTCTCATAGCTCCATCTCGTCCTTATGATGACTTAGTGAATGAACACTATTAACTATATAATGTACTTCTTAGAAATCAATGTTCCCTAATATACTAGAAGTGTCTCTGTTCCCAGGTAGATACACCTGGATTTCCATAATAAGTGTTTCTGAAGACTTTTTAGTACTTCATAATACATTAAAGTTTGTCTTTTTTGTTTAATACTTCACCTGATCAGACATGTTATTATAATGCTATTACATGTCAAGATACTTCTAAAACATATAAATACCTTGAAATCTATTTAATTCTCCAATCCTATATAATTTATGTATGTAAAAAGTAAATGAAACTCTACAAGTCTCATATTATTTTAAATTAATGATATAATTCAATTATTATTAATGGATAAATTTTCTAGAAATAGCATCCATAACATCCTCCACATTTTACAGTTATTAAATGAGACTGTAGAGATAATCGACATCTTAATGGGGAAGCTTAGAGATGGTAAGAGAGTGCCTTTAATAGGAACAGACATACCAGAAAAAAAATAAACAGACAAAATGAGCCTTTCAAACACATGTTTTGGGGTAAAACACGAATTATTAACTTCTCCTAATCCTACTTTATCTGTGAGTTAATTGGGTCACATTCAGAGAAAGTGAACAGGAAATATGAGGCATGCTACCTTCACTTAAGGGAACAGTTCTCACTTTTGGACTGTGTTTTGGTTTACTTGCTAGTTGTTAGAGTGTCTTTGAAGGAGAAAAGGGGGAAATATTTTCAAGGCATGCAGAAGAATAACATTGATTGGCTTTCTCACTAATAAAATCATAAATGGCCTAGCCTATAGCCTTCTCTAACCTACAGTTTATGCCAGTGTAAATTCTTTGTAGCACTGAACTATCTCAATGTAATTTAATGTTATACCTAAAGATGAAGTTATTGTCAAATATAATCTTATTATACTAGAAGAAAATGTAATTTTAGTTTTTAAAAAGTGGGTTGAGCAAAGATTACCTTTGCTACAATTCAGCCATTTCTTCATAATGGATTTCTATATTAATTTTGTATTTTTTGTTGTTTTTGTCTGTTTGTTTTGTTTTGTTTTGCAATAGGGCAGGTTAAAAGGAGTATCACCTGTAGATTTAGCATTACATATTTGCTACAATGTCTATAAAATAGTAAATTACCTGATGGCACAGTAGATATATTTATTTTGTCCATATACTGTAAGAAAATTCCTGAAATCTATAAACCATCTTTACAAGAGATAAAGTAATTCTATTCTTGGGAGAACAGAGGCTATTCTTTTTAAATGACCTCTTAGGAAGACAGGACAGATTTGAATATTAATGTAATCAGTAGCTGCCATTTAGCTGACAAAGAGAAATCAAATGGAGGCCAAAGAAAATATAACTTACATATTTAAAATTCAATAGAAGGAAATTTTCAACTCCTAAAGTTCTAAATATGTGGTCTATGCTTTTCTTATTTTAAGGAAGAGGAAGCAATATCCTTTTCAATTCTCCTATATCAACCATTTGATTCATAAAAAAGAACTATGTTTTGTTTTCAAAAGTCCACAATAATTAACATATTCCCAGGTTGTGACCTGGCACATCAAAGCCATTATAGGCTGACACAGGTCAGGAAACTGTAGCAAATCTTTTTACTGTGGTCCTTTTAATACTCACCAAACAGAAGAAATAGAAGCTGATGAGAGAACAGTGGAGTATTTAACCTTATTTAGCTCAATCCCTCACTCTCAATTAAGCTCAAACTGGAGTCCTGGAGGGCCTGCCTTACTCGTCACATGCCCATGCCGGACATCATAGCAAAAATGTGCCACAATTACATAAACTGTAATATGAAAACTTTGCTGTTTCCCAGGTTCTTTGCATCTTACTCTGACATTGCTTTAGAAGTCCGGGTCTTGTGTGTGTGTGTGTTTTGTGTTGTTTTTGTTTTGTTTTGTTTTTTACAAACAGGAAAAATATAAAATAAAATAAAATAAAATAAAATAACCGCCAGAGGACTATGGAAGATTTCCAAAGACACCAAGTTAGCTTCATAGATAAATGTTACTAAGATCCAAAATGTTTTTGTCCCTAATACATGCTCTTTCCATTTTAGTTAATGTTAATATAACTAAAATCTAACCCCCTTTTAGAAACTTTCTAACATGGAGTGACAATTGCCAAAGCACTAAACATTATTGAGCCACACCATTTCATGAAAAGAAACTCACGATTCAATATATAATTAGCTCAGCTTGGAGCTCAAACCAGAGACAAATCAAGTTTCTGGACAAGGGTACGTGTAAAATCTCTGCATGATTTGCCTTTCCTTTCTTTTTAACGGAAATGCTGATCTTGCACATTTGCTGCTATAACCAGGAATAGCTCACATTTAAGACACATCGGTCTTTGTACTCTCTTATGTTTTTCTGGACCTCTAAAACAATCTAGGTGCAACTTTCCTTTGCCACATTCCACTTTAGTTTTCTTGGCTAACTGATCATCATTGCATTTTACCAGGAAATGTTATAGAAGCAAGCAAACTCTTTGTCTTCAGAGATGAGTCATGGGAAACCAGAATGAATTTGGAGAATTAGTTATCAAGAGGATGACGGTTACATTACTAACCATAAAATACTTCTGATGCTGCATTCCTTTGCTGTGTCAGTGTCTCTGTTCTGTTACTGATCTCAACGTCATGATTAGAGCTGTCTGAAAAAATCTATAGCATTAGTGTCTCATACTCTCATGTATCTACATAAAACAAAACTAAGGATCAGAGAAGTAAAACAGCTTACTAGCAATTACTAATGCATGGGCAATTCAGGAAGCAATCTTAGAGTTTCTAGTGCAATGCTTTTTCACATTTTCATAATCCCCATGGCTTAGATCCTCAAATGTTGGAATTCTTAAGAGATGATGAAATGAAGGCCTTTCAGTTATTCTGTTCTGTAACTTAAAGGTATTTGTTTTAATATAGAGTCAAGTTACAGAGCAAGACTTTGCATTAGTATTAACCTATACGCTGTCCCCAACCCTTAGCTTATTTTGTACTATTTAATTGATGTTAATGCCTTTTATTTAGCATTTGACAGATTAGTGTTCATGTAGTTGTGCTTAGAATGTATTTTAATGATTCCTTCAACGTCTCAACTCTCTGGGAAACAATGACCATATTGATTTGATTCAAGTCTACAGGATCAGCAATATGAATACCCATGAAAGATAAAGAAGCCTCAGTACAGAAGGTCTGGGACAATTTTGTTGAAAGCAAAGAAAGATTGATTCAACTCAATGGTGTGGGGCACTATGACAGTATTGAGTATCAACAGACAAACAGGAATGTCCTGATCCAAAGCTATTATTAGTATTTATAACAGCTCTAGTGCTTTTGATAAATGAAGCCATGTTAATTAGTTTCAGGAACCATTCTCACTTTGGCATATCCACTAGCACTTTTGAACATGCAATTAAAATATTTCAAAATGTCACTTACATTTTCTTTCTACAAGAAATGCATACTGATCATGGCTACTTGATTTGTACAAAAGCATGTACTTTTAGACAGAAAGATTTGTTAACATTTTAGGGGTTTAGAAATCCTTCAAACACTATGCCCAATACAATTCAATGAAAAAATAAAGCTATCAGTGATTATGTACCAATTTTCTTAGTACAAAATATTTATTATTTTAGTTCTTAGGTTCTGTCCTGGTAATATTTTGTTTTCTTTTTCTTTTTGAAAATATAGATTGAGTTAGTATTTAGGACTTCAAACACTGGTAACTAAAAGGCGCTTTGTTGTTGCTGCTGCAATATTTTGTTTATTGTTTTATATTCTATAAATTAATGTTGAATCTTTATTGAAGATGTAACAGTTGAGTTGAAAGTTAAATGTTGACTCATTCCTTGACTTTACAACAAAATTTTCTTAATTTCATGAATCTCGGCTTTCATCTTTGTTCACATGTTATTTGGCTCATGGTACATACAGTGTAAAATAATACTTTACAGTGCATGATGGTATAGTACTTTAATCCCAGGAGTCAGGAGGCAGAGGTAGGCTAATTTCTATGGGTTCAAGCCCAACCTGGTCTACAAAGTGAGTTCAACACCATCCAGAACCAGACATTGAGGTTCTGTCTCAATCAATAATGATAATAATAATAATTAATAAAAATAATTATTTTACATAATATAAAAATGAAAGTACACACATACACACACACACACACACACACACACACACGTGTGTGTAAGGGCCCATGGATGTCAAAAGAGGACATTGGATCTTTGGATATTCTGGAACTGGAAAGACACAGGATTATGGGCTACTATGTGGTGCTAAAAACAAAATCTGGTTCCTTTGCAAAAGAAGTAAGTGCTTTTAATCTTTGAGCCATCTCTCCAGTTCCAGTTTTTGTTCATGGCATCATGTAAAACTATTTTCAGTAATTTTCAAAAGTACATTAGTAGAACCACCAGTAGAATTTCTTACTATAAATTACTTGAACTTTTCTACACACACACACACACACACACACACACACACACACGTAGACATAGATATGTACATATGAATTAAATGTATGACTTTTCTCCTAAGTTATTGTATCTGTAACTCTGATTTAATATAGGAATAAAGAGTAAAGTGAAGTCATTCAAAGATCCTGGCAGCTCTTTCTGGGTTAATACAAAGGTCCTGGCAGCTCTTTCTGGGTTAATACCAAGAATCAAGAGGTCAGTTTTCACTTTCTTTTTTATAAATGAAAAGGTAAATTTTAAAGAAATAATATATGATGAGTCTGTGAAATTCTAATTGCAAGGTTCAGTGTTTAAAACAATAAAATTATTTTATTTAATCACTTCTAAAATCTAGAACTCAAAGTTTGTATTACCATGAAGTAATTGGTCCGAGTACTATGAGAATCAAAGTCAGGTCTTGACAAAGTGAAGACACATAAGAGCACATAAGAGACAATGCTAGGAAGAACAGAGGGGTTTTCTATTACTGTTATCTACACCAAAGTCAGTTAAGTAGCTGAAAAATAAAACCTACTCACTCTGACTCACTACTACAGGGTATTCTATACATGATGCAACTGGTCTTATTATTTCTCTTGAGAGTTTCCAGTGGTGTAATAGTATAACAAACTTGGATCGTGGGGAGACATGATAGGTGTGTTCTGTAGTTGAACCCAGGCCTCAGTCTCGTGCTCCTGGAGCACCATAATTCTGTATCCTGGAAGAGACGTGGGGCATGAGGGTGTTCAAGATTCTTAAGATGAGACATCGTGTCACAAGTAGAACAGCTAGCAAAAGTGGGGTGAGAAAAGGAGGTAAGGGTAACTGGAAAAGAATTTTAAGAGGAAAGTTTGCTGAAAATAGTGGTACACACTTAAAATCCTAGTCCTCAGTTTTGAGTCTGAGACAGGAGGATCTAGAGTCTGAGGACATTTCTCCTCTGTTTCTTTATATAAGTATTTTTTAACTATACATTAATATTGTGCATGCTTTCATATAAGATGGGTTTTGAAATATGGACACAAATAATAAGGCTCAGCTGAACTAATTAGTACTTAAATTGTCAAATAGTTACCATTTTATAAGATTTATTTTATTATTAAATTATATATATTTATATAATATATATATATACTTGCCATATATATATATATATATATATATATATGCCTAATGTATGTACGTGTTTTATATACAAGCTGATACCCACTGAGATCAAAAGAAGGCATTGCATCCTTGCATCTTCTGGTACTGGAGAGACATGATTGTAGGCTGCCTTGTTGGTGCTAAAAACTAAATCTGGCTCCTTCGCAAAAATAGTAAGCGATTTTAACCTTTGAGTCATCTCTCCAGTCCCAGTTTTTGATGGTGGAAACATGTAAAACCACTTACAATAATTTTCAATAGTACATTAGTATAACCACCAGGTATTATTCACTATAGATTTCTTTTACTTTTCCCTTCCCAATCGCTGCAATCTTTCTCAATAGAGTCTATGTACCCATAGACATGAAATGCAACCTGCCTAGCATCATTTGTAAGATGTATGAATTCTGACAATCTCAAAAGTAGACCCAAATAAATGAAGTTAACCTTTTAATATGAGCAAAATCTGATATGTAACAAAAGGGTTAGACCAATCCTGGCATATGACTTCCCACTCAGAATCAAGGTTAATATGAAGGTGAACTATAAACTTTTATTATTCTTGGATACTATATTATAATACATAAACTCATATGTCCTGCTAATTTAAAAGTGAATTTTTAAAGAGGTTATATTTTATTCACTGATAGGATCTAGGCCTTTTATTGTCTAAAATTGATTTTACTTCAAGTAAAATATTTGCCTTGACCTTGGGATGCTCAGTGCTGCATAGCTCAATGTGAGAGATTAATAATATAAAAAATGTGACTTTTTTTATTCACTTCAAATCTTCTGTTATCCATCAAATTCATCCTCCTTATAACTAAATCTATTTTTATTCTTGATATCCAAATATATTTCCTAGCATTAATACTCAGTAAATAAACTTACTTCAAATATTGTGACACTTTTTCTGGCTTTGGAATGCCTCACAATAAACTATTGACTATGTAATTCATAATAGCATTAGTAATAATCTACAAAGAATAAAGACACTGATATAAGAAGAGGGGATAATTTTTTTCAACCATCAAATCCCTATTTTGTTTTAAAATTTTCATGGTTAAAACAACAAAGTGTATATAATATGAGCAAGTTAATATTTTAATATTAATTAATTTCACTATATATACAAACAACCAGAATTAACTTACTTTTATCAATTTTGAAATGATTTAAAAATTTTGGGGATTTTCATAAAATACACATTTTTAAACTCGATCATTAGAAATTTTCTTTCAAACTCATACCTAAAAATTATTTGTTTCTGAATATGACATATTTTGTTTTCCCGCAAACCTCATTTTCTTACTTGTTAGTAAACTGTATACAAATGTTGAGATGCAATATTTTTCTGTCCATACCATTATCTGGAATAAATGATATAAATTATGGAAAGAAATCTTGGGCACTTCCCAAACATTTGCATCTATTCTTAGTAGAAAAATAATCGATATTAATTATATCTTAATTTCAATAAATATCTAATGATTTAATAATTATTATAGCCTTGAACTATTATTCTTATACCCGGGAAAATGTTTTTTTCTATGAAGTTTTAATATCTAATGTCTGAATTATTTAACATGGAATTTATGCATGATATTGACTTCTTCAAATACCTTCAAATAAGAAGTTCTTAAGGACAAGAAAACTCAACAATTCTTCCTTCTTCAAGAGCACTAGCATCTTTCCAGAACAGGCAGAAGACTAGAGTACAGTTTTGGAGACTGCAAAATCACTGAGGTAATAGTTTTTACAGCCTGTCATATTAGCCTGTAGAAGAATGATGTTCAGGAGGGAGAGGATTTTCTGCTGTGATTGGGAGAGAATCCATTTTCAATTATCAGATTACATTACAAAAAGTAAGACATTTGTAAGATACTTTTCAGATAATTGACTATCAGTGGAATGTATAATTTGACCATTTCATGCCTAGTCTCACCTTTAAATTTTTCAGACTTGGAAAAAGTAGTTAAATAGATGATCAGTCTGAAGTTCAGTGTTAATAATATGTAGTCTCAAAATAATTATTAAGAGATTACTTGTCCTGCTATCTGATGACATTCTTTCATTACCCATGCCAACTATTATTTGAAATTATTTCTTTGTGACTTTATTTAAAATGAAATACTTTTACTGGTATTAGAGGTAGTAATTAATTTCTCTCTCTCTATTCAAGTATGACTTTATGTCAATTCATTTATTTCAGCTCAATGAACAATAAATTTTGATTATTTATCAAAGAGGGAAAATATATTGAATGTTCAGCCATCACTCAATATGTTAATTAATTCTTATAGTTTGGTACATATATTGTTAAAATAATAGAACCATACTGCATTAGAAAGAAAAATCCACAATGACTAACTGCCAAGTGTTCCCAAGCAATGTATTAGGTCTTAATCAGACTCACAGTAACATTTTAATTATTATAATCCTTATATAATTTTGTCTAGTGAGAAAATCTCTGTTCATTTTTGTAACCCGACTAGAACCTAGAAGATACTTGAAGCTACATCTCTGTTTTCCCATTTAGTTTTAGCATAAATCAACCTAAATCACTCCATAAAAACACTGACACAAACACACATGTGTACATACATGCACATGCACACACAAACATCTACCAACACACCCATGCATGCATGCACACACACAGGTGCACACACATGCACATACATATACACACACTCATACATACTCATGTGTACACACACACCCATATTCATATACAGGCCTGTGCACACACACATGCATAACGCATAAACCATTTACCTTCTGAGAGCATAGTACTATGGCCTACCAAGTACTGAGCAAAATTCTTCTATATGGACAGAAATGATTCTTGATCACTTATTTTGTTTGTTCTGTGATTCTGTGAGATAGAATCTTCCACTGTAGTCTAGGCTGGCCTCTAGTCATAATGATCCTTCTGCCTCTGCCTTTCAAGGTGTTTGATCACATAGCCTGACTTTAAAGTAATTCTTTAATACAAATTCAGTGTAGAGAACCACTTAGTAAACAATTAGTTTCTTACTATGATGAGGAAAGTAAAAACTGGGGAAGAGAAATCCTTTTCCAGGTCAAGTGTTCAGGAAACCAAGCCATGTTTAGAAACTAGCAATCCTGGAAAGGAATCACACCTGACTGACTTAAGAAATTTTTTTAACATCAGTAAATGCCAAGATTTTATTATTTATTTAACAAAAAGTAGTTATGAGACTGAAACATCTATCATATCATCTGGGAGTTAATGAATGCTTATGTCTCATTCTCGATGTGTTTCCTGCTTTTATACTAAGAGTATTTACTACAAAATAATTCAAAGCCTTCCAGACTATGTGTGAATAGCTGCTAAAAATTATCTATCTTTTCTTTTATAAATAATAAAATCTTGGCATTTACTGATGTTAAAAAAAATTCCTAAGTCAGAATTCCTAGGAAGTACAGCTGTTGGGGAACACCCTGCTACTGTTTTGGCCATATCTATAATTTTCAGTGCACTGTGGTATTTTTAAAAACCATCAAGGAATTTTAGAGTATGGGAGAAACAAGTCAGCTGCGGGGGGCGTTGAGGTGGATATAAAGACCTATACGTATTCCAAAACCGGTCATACATTGAACCTCTAACTACAGAAACTGACAGATGCACTTATATTCAAAATGACATATGCAGAAAATGGTAATTGCATCTCTTAAAAATATCTTTTAATTTATTTTATTTTTGTGTATGAGTGTTTTGCCTGTAGGTCTATGCACCTACATGCCATCATGTTGCCTGCAGAGATCGAAAGAGGATGTTAGATCTCCTGGAAATGGACTTACTGAGAGTTGTGAGCAGCCATGTGTGTGCTGGGAATTGAACTGGAGTCCTCTGCAATAAAAAAATGGACTTAATTGCTGTGCCATCTCTCAACCCCTTAAAAAATTTAATGACAATAATAATGGAATAAACATAATACAACTTGATCAGAGAATCTGATCCCTAGGAATAAATGCTAGGAAGTTGTACAGCCTAATAAAGAATCCTGCTCTATGTGAAACTTTAGTACTGCCTAGAGAAAGGGATAGGCAGAAATCATACGATGCTGAAGGAGAATTCAGATAATTTTTGACCACAGTAGAGTCTTTGTTTGTATGCACTTCATTAAAGTTCCTAATACACTAGAACCCTCTTACATGTACTAAAATACACATCAAAATTTTCCAAGCAGCTGGGAGAAAGGAAACAAACAAAAGTAGGAAAAGGAAATAGGAGTAATATTTTATTTGTCTTACCGAGGATTAGTTTATTTATTGTCATTGGTTAATGGAGCTAGTGCTCCTCTGACTTCCAAAAGCATCAGGAAATACTTCTCGGAAAGCAATAGGACAAATATTTATTTGGTGGGCATTGTCAGAAGGACAGAAAAAATGACAAAGGCACTTAAATGTAATTTCCATAAAATGATAGTAACAAAAGTTTTAGAACCATACAAAGACTGACAGACCAGCAAAACTCACACTGCTTAGAGAGACCCTAGCTTTAGGTTGCAAATAAGTGTAGGTAGAAATTTAACTAGGATGTTTCTACAACTTCATGTGCAGAATACTTTTAGCTATCAACATGTTTGCTTATTTATTGTGGTTTTAGTGTTGATTGAAGTCTTTAATGTTAAAACTCACTGATTTGTTCAAATAATCATTAATTATAATTTTTGGTGTTGTGTTGTTGACCATTTTGGGGGGAAGGTCATGGTTTCTCTGTGTATGCCAAGATGTGTTAGAACCCACTCTGCAGAGCACAAAGTCTGCCTGCCTCTGCTGAGATCGAAGGCATGCACCACCATGCCCTTGGAAATACAAATACATTACAAAGTAAACCACTGCTAACGAATGAGCACAGCACAGTTTGTTGAGTACGAAGTCAAACCAGTATGGTAAATGCTTAGTTTAATAGTTATCTAGTTGTCTCTGTGTTTTTAGTGAAACCAAAGTTTTCACTTGCTGACCTTGTAGATCAAGAAGGACAATGTTTTACTACCACTTCCCATTGACGTTTGTTCTAAAATCCTGGCAGGAATGAGAAGAAAAGTTCCCAGTGTTATCCTGTCAGTGGCAACCAAGGGATTTTTTTTTCATATACTACCATATTTGCTGGCTTCTAAATATATACAATCTAATTAGATATAGAACAACTTGCAGTTTGCACAAATCAGTTGTTGGTTTGTGAGCTTCAATTCTGGAGACTTTCGATCTTAAAGCCCACTCTGATTTGAATTGTAGTTTTTGACTAGAGAAAACCTCATTTTCAAGAGACAGCAGGCATTTATAAATAACTACATAATGAAAGCTGCAAATTCTTAGTAAGGAAGACAAATGCTCACTGGAGGAGGTAGGAATTTAGCAGAACAAGAAGAAAATAATGGACAAACCAGCAGGGGTTGATGGGTTAAAGGCCAAAGGCAGCTTAGGGAACTTTGACATTCTTATGTGGATTGACATCTCAGGCTAAGTTAGCAATGGGAAGGGCCAGGTTAAAAAAAACCAAAACACTGAGTACTGACACATTTTCCAATAATTACACTTTCAGAACACAAGGTATTTATCCTAAATGGTCAACACAGTAAGAAAATTACCTCTAAGCAGTTACCAGAGAGCAATGTGCTCTGGAGCAAGAAGTAAATGAAAAAAAAAAATACATACCTTCATGATAATAAACTAATAAACCTGACACACAAAATCAAGAAAAATAAGTCTCTCTCTAAAAAAAAAAAATCATGCTAAAGCATAATATAAACAGGTGCAGGTAACATCTTCAGGGATTATGGTAACATTTGAACATTTAATAGCCTTCCTAAGGTGAAGAAAAACACCTAGAGAATTTAAAAGTGAAAGTTGTCTTGCCCAATAAAGAGTTACTATGGGCCAAGGAAGGGTTCATACTTTATTATTAATGAAGAAAAAAAAGGATTCAGAAGACTGTGAAATTATTGAATTTTTCACTATTAAGTAGTTTTAGAAATCTCTAGTGTGGATTTTTCCCTTTGTCTTTTATAAAGCCAGATGGGTATGCAGAAATGGTTTGATGAGATTTGTATTCTATCCTTCCCTCTTTGCCTCCAACCGTCTTCATTCTTCATTCCTAAGCACTGATCTTTCTCCCTCCCTTCCTCCCTCCTCCTTCTTCTCCTTCACATTCTCTCTCTCTCTCTCTCTCTCTCTCTCTCTCTCTCTCTCTCTCTCTCTCTCTCTCTCTCTCTCTCTCCCTTTGCCTTCGCTGACTTAGACCAGAACTCACTGAATCTCAGCTCAAGAATTAGCAAGTCTAATGCAATAACTACAATGCCTGGAGAGATGCTAACTTATGCATCTGGTTCAGTCTACTAAGAGGAACTGTGAAAGAAATTGTGGCATCTAAGTCATGACCATTTTTCATTCCTTTTTTAAGGTTGCAACTTGCCACTTGCCTCTCCTACCAGTTTTACCACCCCCACCCTTAAATCATCATTTAACAGACACTCCAGCATTTCTTGAATGATGTTTTATACTAAACATGGCCAGACCACAAAGAATATCAAGATGGGCTATCATTTCCAACATATAGTCTAGAATACTACCTACTATAAATGCTGAAATTTGTCTTGGCTCTCCTGGATGTTGGTTAATTACATTAAATTAGCTTAAGAAGAGATTAGTCTTCTACTTAGCCAACATGAAAGTGGTAGTTTCTAGTTTGCCATGTCTCACAACAGCTTCTACTATTTCTTATTATTAGCAAGAAAAATGGGAAGGTTGTGTGTTTAAGAAAAGTCCCAATTATACAATTTAACTCATTAAGTATCTGGTTTTTCTGTTATGATATAGAGCATGCCTGAATATGTTTTCAACTTTCATACAGAACTGCTGTCATTATGGAGAATTTCTGTTTCGGTTCCTCCTGCAAGCCACCCACTGAGCTGTATGTAGTCATTAGAGAAAAACTCTCATCTTAGAGAAAGAGGAGGAGGAGGAGGAGGAAGGAGAGGACAAAGAGGAGGAAGAGAGAGAGAAGATAAGTGAAAAGGGAAAAAAATACAGTAATTAAATCTGACTTGTGGACACCTGAATTGAGGAGAAACCATGAAAAATGTAGGAAAAAAATTATGTTGTTTTATCTTATTTCTTCATTAGTTAAGAAGTTACTTTGGCCAGATGATATTGGGTGTGTTCCACAAATCTACACTTCCCATCAGAATGGCTCTGGCCATTGCCCTTTTTCTGGCCAGTAAAGAGGTTTGCCTTATCAATAAAAAGAAAACAAATTGAAATAAATGCAAAAGATAACATCTGCCAGTAAACTTTAAGTTTTCCTTATAGTTTTAAAAAAGAAATCGCCTATCATACCAGGTACATTGCTCAGTTGTCTAGTTCTTTCCTAGAAAGTAACTCCATACAGCAGAGCAATTTTTTTCATGGCAAAATTGATATATATTATCATAGAAGTAATAAAACTTCTACCCCGAAGCACACTCTGGACACAATGAGATCTGAACTAAGTTGGGGAAGGAAAAAAGACAGATGGCAGAGATTGGGACCTTGGTCTACTTAGGCTATGGCTGGTATCACATGTGTAAAATGATGTGTGTGACATTTACTCTCTCCCATGCATTGCTCCATTGTCCTTGATGCCACCATTCTACCTGCTTTCCATGCATTCAGTGCAAACCCTTGGTGTTTTCCTTTTTTTTTCTTAAACTGGTAATTATTCCAGTACATAAAAATTATTGCTGCATAAATTTCCAACAATGCAGTCTTTCAACTGAAAACTGCACACAGTCTCTTTTCACACCAGGAGTCAAGCTTTTTGGTCAAGTGGTGCAAGAGGTGGATTCTAACACCTCAGTTCCAACAGCTTTCCAAATAACACTCTTTTGGTCTCAGAGCAATTTCCTTCTCTTCCCAAGCATGTTCATGCTGTGCCCTGACTCTGTCTTCACATACCTGTCAGTCTTCTCTAACTATGCAGTTACTGCTAAACCCAGAGTCTTTTTCTATCTTCTGAAATTTTTTTTTTTAAATCATGAATTTTGTCTCTACTACACACTTGTAGGCTTACTGGCAAATTTAATGTGCATTTAATTTGTGTCCTATGTCCCGTCCCTACAAAAGCTACAGATTTTGCTTCTATATATATATATTATTCCCTAAGCCATATGATATTTTATTGGTCAGCAAAGTTACCATTTCATGATGATGCTTAGTTACACCAAGTATTTATTTCTCATCTAAAAACACAGTCATTATACATTTGTAAAGATTAAAGTGTCCATTCCAAAAAGATAAAAATCAAACAAGGGGCCAAGAGATATATTTTGAAATCAGTTTGCTTGAAGATGAATATGAAAGCATGTTGCCAAATGTGTGGATCTCCATTGGGTGTGGCACAACTGGGATAGAGTAGAGCTGGCTCTGCCTATGTAATTATAGGTCAAGTTAAATCTGCAGCTTGGGGTGTAGGATGATATGGGTGTGGCCGGTGGTTTTAAGAGCAAAATAAGATCTGTGAAGTGGAACCCAGTTTCAGAGATAATTTGTTTGTGTTATAAAGGACAATTATATAAAATCGTTTAGGTATTATAATAGTCTTGATGACCTCACCCTTTGAAGGAACCTTACGCTCATTACAAGTCTGTTCAGTGGGCCAACACTGGAAAAACAAATGGTTACATTTTAGAGATGGGAGAAATGCTAGATCAGTTTTCAAAGAAAGGTTTAGACAGCTGAGATCTTTTTCTCAACTCGTTGTCAAATGATAGGGGTGAGCTGGATTAGAAACAGACTCGGAGCATAGAAAAACCATTCTGCCCACAAGATGTAAAATAAACACATAAATAAATTAACAATCAGTCAGCCCATTCCCAAAGCAACCAGAGCCCACAGATTTCACCCATGGCAAATAAGCTAGTGATGTCCGACTAAGAAAAAGTGGCACACTCAATTTCTATAACATTCAACAACTCGGCAAATACTTGTTTTAATTATAAAGATTTCCCCTTTTATTTGGAAGACAAGTTAGAACTGGCTTCTTTTTATCACATAACCTGGGGCATACTAGATTTTTCCATAAGTGTTAACCAAATTACAAATGAAAGCATTTCAATATTTTACCCTACAGATGACCTTTGTAGCTTTTCATTTAAAACATTGATGGATTTTTTTTTTCTTACTAATGGAGAATGCATGGTTAATGTGAGTCCTACAGGCCTGTCCTAGAAAGAAAATAATCCAATTCATGATGCACCATTGATCACATATCCAGCCCCAAATATTTGATAATGACTCTGGAGAATATTGAATGCAAAGATGAGGAAAGGAGAAAGTAGTGTAGATTTGGATTTGAATAGTTTGTGAATGAAGAAACTGGACTTCTAACAAGTATGTGAAAAACGCATCTTAATATCTGATCAGATGTGCAGTAGGAATGGCAAAGCTGGAATTTCTGAGCCACAGTTACCTGGGAAATCTTGAAGAAATAATCCTGCCTGGACTTGATTTACATAAACACACAGCAGGTGTTTGAGTTGATTTTTCCTATTGTTTTGTTGCCAGAATTCATGAAGTAATTGTAGCCTTGGTTTCAGTCTACATGGAGATGTTTTGTTTTGATTCACCAGACTGAAAAACTGGCTATAATCTGGGCTAGATTTCCTCTCTCCCTCCTCTCTGTCTCTCTCTGTCTCTATCTCTCTGTCTATCTCTGTCTCTATCTCTCTGTCTCTGCCTATTTCTCACTTTCTCTGTCCCTGTCTCTGTCTCTGTCTGTCTGTCTGTCTCTTTCTCTGTCTCTGTCTATCTCTCCCTCTTTCTCTCTCTTTCTCTTACTCACTCATTTTTTTGAATTTTTATGTTTAAAATATGGCCTAATTGTGTACACTGGGCAACCCTAGAACCCATGATGATCCTCCTGTCTCAGCCTCCCAAACAGTGAAATTATAGGCTAACAGATCTAACTCTGGTAGTTTCTTATTGTGCTTATTGTCGTTGTCACTTATTGGTCTTTGCGTATGTGTGTGTGTGTCCACATACATGCATGCATGCACATGCACGCACATGCACGCACATGCACACACATACACACACACACACATATGAGCACACATGTGCTATGTACTATGGTGCACAAGTAGAAGGCAGAGAACAATTTGGTTTACATTTTTCACATTGTTTGTCCTAGAGACTACTTCAGCCATCAGGCTTAAGGGCGAGTGACCTTTATTTTACCAAGTGAGCCATCTTGTAGGCTCTGTAAATGCATTCTTCAATTCTCTGAGTCTAGGAAGACACTTAACTTTAAAAGTGCATTAAGAAACTCAAGGTCAGGAACTTCCTTTAATATCCAATCCACCACGTCTGCCTGCCCTATACGTCCGTCCTTCTGAATCACCTACGCTAAGAAATCTCTCTAAGCATTTCAAGCCATTCAGGCCTGACATCTTATACATTAAGTGACTCTGTCGTAGTTTAAGTAAATTACGCTATTGGAATGTGTATAACCTTTCATCCACTATTTTACTTGTCAAGCCTCCGACTGCTGTGTTTAGAAACGGAAGGAAACATCACTTCTGTTGGAGACTATGCTTTAGACAAGAAAGACCCACAGAAGTCGACAAAGGGAGCAAGGAGCATGTGAATTCATGAACTTTTATTTCTTAAAACTACTTGATATCAATTATACCGATCTACTGGACTGAATTAATTAACAGTAATGCATGCTCTGTGAAACAGTGCTGATTGCTTGTGATACTTAGAAAGTGGAAACACAACAGAATGGGTTAAAAGCTGGTAGTTCCACAGGAATCATTTCACTGACAGGAAGTTCTATTTGTGTCAGGAAGAAAGCAAAACTATCGCCTCTGTACTATATAATTTACAATAAAACACCTGGAACATAATAGGTCTTCCGTAGAGAGAGACGCCATTAACAAAACCCAATGCAGGAAATGGGTGTGACATAGGCATGTGAGCAGTGCACAGATTTCAGAATTCCCACCCTGACTGCCTGGGTGGGAGAGCACATGGATAACCAGGGCAAAAGGAGTAGGTGCCAGCCTCAGTTTCCTCATGTGTAAAATGAAGCAAGACTGCTGTGATAGTCACTTTAATTAACGCATAATTCAGAGAGAGAGTGCAGTGCCTCTGAAGTACTCACCAAACCGTTTATGTCTTTAGGCAAACGTGTGTGTGCACAGAGATATACCACAAGCCAGAAATCGAATTACTCAGCTCCTCCACACTAAAGTATGGGTTTCCTTCTTGCTTGCCCCAACCCCGCCCCCTTCCTCTGTCTTTTTTTCTCAAGTACAGATGACTTACAAATTGAACCACCTCCTCCTCAATTGTTGCTACCCATTGCTTATCTAAATATAACAACCAAACAAAACTCCTTGCTTCACTTCCTTTCTGTTGATGCCCTTCCTAAGTTTGCTTTCCCATTGTGCACTTCTGTGCCTGAGAAAACCCACCGAACGGCTTGGCACACACCTGGGGGGGCACAGCTAAGCTTCTTTTATGCCTAGGAAGTTTGCTCTATGTGTGAAACAGTAGAGCTTCAGGGAAAAGAAATGTACACAGCACCTCGGAGAGCACGCAGGGATCCGTGATGCGTTACAGGGACGTGAGATGCAAAAAACTTTACAAGCTCTCACACTGGGGCAGAGGACTCAGAGAATGGGCAGTGGCCATAAATAACCAGTTAGTCTGTGCTCTGTGTTCTGGCATAAAACTGCTTTTTAAAGCTGAAATGTTTCTTTGTTCTTGGGCATTGCTGCCAACAAAAGTCTCTTAGTAATTATTCGCAGACAGAGATAGACACAAAATGTGATAAAGGGAAGGGGAGATTACAATTTCATTCATGATCTGTCCCACAAATTCTTGGAAAGAGGCATTTATGGATGCTAATATAAGAAAAAGAGTTGTTCAGTCTCCTGTCCTTTCAGAGCTCTTTCTTCCGGTCCACACCTGTACCTGAAATCGGGGATCAGCAACCTATTCCCCAGCCCTCAGCTCCATCTATCTCCAAGGAGGCCCGCTCCTATGTAGGACAACCAGAAAGGAGCACAACATAACAGTCTTCTGAGAGACTCCACCCAGCAGCTGACTTAGTTGCAGAGCTCCACAGCCAAACATTGGAAGGAGCTTGGGGACTCTTACTGAAGATTTGGGGGAAGGACTGAGGGCCCAGGAGGGTATAGGAACTTCACAGGAAGACCAAGAGAGTCAACTAACCTGGACCCTTGGGGGCTCTCAGAGACTGAACCCACAACTAAAGCGCATCAATGGTCTGGACCTGGGCTCCCACACATATGTAGCAAATGTGCAGCTTAGTCTTCAGGTGGGTCCGCCAACAACTGGCTTGGGGGCTACCCTAAAGCTATTGCCTCTCTGTGGAATACATTGTCCTAACTGAACTGCCTTGTCTGGCCACAATGGGAGAGGAAGTGCCTAGCCTTGGAGAGATTAGATGCGCTAGAGTGGGGGAATACTGGGGGGAGGGGTGTGTATTCATAGGCAAAATGGAGGGGAATGGGGAGAGGGACTCTGTGAGGTGGTCACCTGGAAGGGGTCGGAGATCAGGATGTTAAAATGAATGAATTAATTAATGGAGAAAACAAGCAGTTGTTTAGTCAATAAAAAGAAAACCATAGAGGAAGCGCAAAGACATGCATGCATATGGGGGCTTGAGGAACACCGTCTCTGTGAGTTTCAGGTTTCAGACTTCGACAAGAAACAATTTAAGGTGATGTTCTTCTTCACCCAGAAGCCTGCTAACTAAACCTGGTGCTTCTTTGAGGCTAAATACTAAATAAACAACAGCAAAAGGAATTTAACACTGTTTGTTTTGAGACAAACAACTTTTCTTTGTGGGAAAGGTACTCATGGACAACAGTCTGTGTAGAAGATAGCTGAGAAGCATCTTGTGGTCTCAAGACTCTTGTATTAGAAGAATGGGTCAGAAGAGAAGCACAGATCTGTTCACATGCTGTCCTTCCTGGAAATCCTTAGGCCTGAGCCTGTACTGGGGCAGTCTTATTTCCCTCCTCCCCTTCTCCATCCATCCTTCCCTTGATGTCTTTTGTTACAGTAACCAGTATTTTCATCCATAATAAGTTCTTTTGTTATCAAGACTTATATTTTCCCTCTGAATCCTGAGTTTGCAATAAGATTAAAAACAACACATGCTTAACATTTTTCCATGTGCCTGGACATTAAGCAGTAACTGATGTACAAGTTTCATCTAAAACATATTTGCAACATAAATTTAATCAATATATTCAAGAAAGAACAGTAGATACTATAGATAGAATAGTATTTATTTACTTATTTGGTTTCTAGGGAGTACATTTTCAGCAAACATCTAAGAACTACATGTATTAGTTAAAATTATATGAGGAATGTTCTGAGGACAAGTTACATAAAATATGTAGTGAAATATATAGCATATATTTGAAATGCACATCATAGGAATAAAGTACCAAAAGGAATTGAAAAATATAAGAAGAGTTTTAGGGTTTGTGACCCTTCTCTGTACTGTTTTTTCTCTAAAACTCACTGTTTACTCCTGCTAAAAATACACACAATTGTGTGTGTTTTCCTCCTATTACAGCCTGTATAGTTTTCATTCAAAGGCATAAGCTATAATTTTAAGAAGCGAGACCAAAGTCAGGAAGATATAATATTCACACTCTCCTTTTGAAAGAACACTGCCAATGGTAAGAATTGCTTGATTCTTGATATGCTGGAAGTCCTATTTGTCCCGATTTGAGAAAAACGTCTGCAGCAAGCTATCAGGCTCTTTTATGATTAGTTTCCAAAGTACCATCTGAAATTACAATTCACACACAGTGAAAAACTAAGAGGATAAAAATCAATTGTGTTTACGATGATTTTTTTCCTTCCTTTTGTCAGGGCCAATCACTGCTTTCCCATCTTCCCATCTTGCTTGTCACCATGTCAGACACAATCTTTATATGGATTGAAACCACCTTTAAAATTAAGACAACTTTAAAGTAAATCATTTTTATATTTATATTGAATGTTTATATTTTATTTGTATTGCCCAATTTCTACTTTATGTATTTATTTCATTTAGTTTTGATTTGTAAAGACAGGGTTTCTTTGTGTAGCTTTGGCTGGCCTGGAACTCACTCTGTAGACCAGACTGGCCTCGAACTCAGAGGCCAGTCTGATCTACAGAGTGTCTCTTTCTCCAGTTCTGGAATGAAAGGCCTGTGCCAACATGCCTGTTTTCATTGTTTAATTGTTTAAATATTAGTATATATGAGGAAATCTTTAAACCTTGATAGGATATGAAGAGCTTTACTTCAACTCCAGATTTTTGCAACATGGAAGTGGAGGCAGAGAGCCTACTGTATCCTATAATCCATTTCCTAAGAAGGGTATAAGTGGACATCCCTCATTTTTATTTTGGTGCTCTGCACACTGAATAAGATTCTCTCCCAAGAATTATAGGATTTTTTCCTTGAAAATAGTTTTGATATTTAAATTTTCATTTCTGCTTTAATGGAACTTTGATGCGTTTTTCAAGGTAACTTTTCTTTCTTGTTTATAGCAAAACAAAATCTTAACATACTCAACCCCTAACCATTGACAAAATGGAGCTGTTGTGCCCAAATTGATGAATTATGTAAAACAGTTGTCAGCTAACAACTAGAAGATGGAGCTACCCAACTAATGTTGATGAGTTTGTATATATTTGTGTACTTATAACTTCTCTTTATATCTGGAAACAAACAAGGAAAAATGCTTGCTTACTCAATTCCTGTACTATTCCCTTCAACAAAGCACAAACAAAAGAGAACACATTAACTGTATTTCTATTTATTGTTATCCAAATGTTCCTAAACTTTCCTTTTTTCATAAAAAATGCTAGTCCACATTTTAGAGACAGTACATTAAATATTCAATCGAACACTTCATGGATATCAAATCCTGCCCGCAAAACAATGAAAATTATCCTTGATGAGTAATCAGATAAATCAAAGGAATGTGTTTTTATCCTGAATACTTTTATGGAAGGTGAAAGTGTAACAACATTCTTTTTAATTTACTGGAGACACTTAAGTATGTGGACCTCCAAGTTTGAAAGACTGAGATGTAATTTAGGTAGCAATTATGACTGTGTACTTCTTGCTTCGCAAGGATATATACTGATTAGAGAATAAGGTTTTACAATTACCTGTAGAGTGTCTCTCATCCCTTAGGTCGAGGCATTGCAGTCAGTGATTCACAATGAAACTCCTTTGATTTAAACAGCTACTCTTTGGGAAGCGTGATGAGTTATAATGTTAGTGGTCAGAAACAGCAGACCATGTTTAACGAGGGCAAGTTAACTACCTAAATCACATTGTATGTGCTGAAGATTAATTATCATGAAAGATTCCAGGACAGGAAACATTTTCAGCTAGAGAAATATTTTTAGATGAGACTGGCCATTCCAACCAGATATAGAAAGTAATTTATCTATAATAATCTGACCAGGAATACTTATGAATTTAGGAAAACTCTCCTCTTTGCCTTGCTTTCTCCTCCATCTCTTCCTTTCTTCTGACCACCCCTTCCTTACATATTTTTATATCTTGCATGACCAAGCTGGGTACTCTACCACTAAATCTTTATTCCAATACATTCCTTCTCCTTCCTCCCCCCTTATAAATCTTCTACTTTAACTTCTTTAGAATGTTAGCCTCTCTAGTTAGCACTTATCTTGAGAGCTGACAGCTTAGTATTCCATGAAGAAGTAATTTTACATCTCATCTATAATCTCTTGAAGAAAACAGATTTAGAAAAAAGTAGAGGCCTGAAGAGTATTTTAATACTCTGATCAAATGAACATAAAGTATTTTTTTATTTGCGATTTGCAAGAAAGTGAAAGAATCAAATTCATGTTCTACATAATTAGCCATTAACAAAATAGATCATATAATTATGGTTGTGAAAATAAAGATTATTTAATTAATTTATTTGTATGATTTGATTGATACAAAACTAATTCATCTCCCAGTTTTGAGTTGAAATTGACTGATATGTCAAAGAATATACTTATATTTCATTATTCTATATAAATTGCACACACTTAAGATAAAATGGCTATATTTTAAAAACTATTGATAAATATACAGCAAATTTTGAAAACCATGTTTGATATAAAACAATTAAAATGAACAATTGCTGAATTGAAAGTCATAAGATGTGAAATAATTAACAAAGGTACTTGTCTTAGGGATTTAAAAGCTGTATCCAAGCCTTTGTAGGAAAAAATAGCACACATGTGCTATGTACTATGGATTAAAGTTAAGTAAACTCTCAAACAAAATAATTACCACAGCCAATCAAAATGGAAAGCTGTGGAAGCCAGTCCCAACTGATGAATCTACAAAACAACTTTTGCTGAGCCTCAGGGAATATTGAAAAAGAGGAGGCAGAAAGGTTGCAAGATCCAGAGCATCTGAGTTTGCTGCAAGAATTTTTAATTCCACCAGATTAAAAACAAATAGGAAATTCCAAAGTTTTAAGCCAGATATATAGGTTTAATCAGTAGACGTATTATTTTTAATGAAGTAGATTCATGCCCAAACATGATTAGTTAGCAGTAACGTAGTTTTGTGGTCCATGAGGTTATCAGTAGTACCCCACGACTTGCCCAGTATCTGTCCTTTCTGTTCTTGCCTTGGAACTAGGTGCTATGTACTTGTCCTGTCCTGTACAGACACATGACAAAACTGTAGGACAAGGAGTGGCTTGCCTTATTTGCACTGTTGTGGTATCATAATGTGTTCTACAAGACGGCTACTCTTGGTGGTAGCCTACCCAAGCCCTTGACAATTCCCCCAAAGTAGAGACAAACTGGAAAAAAAACCCAGCAAAATAAATATTAATATGAATTCAAGACTGTTGCTAAAGTCTTAGATGTAAATATATTTCATGAATATAAAATGTTTACTAGCTTGTCTTTCTACTTTCAATTAGGAACAAAAAAGGTCAAGTACCTGCATGTATACATAGATATACAAATACACACATTGCAGCTTTTTATATAATGTCTGCAGGTCAAATATTTATTGATGGCAAAGGTTGATTAATTTCAGAAAGCCTCACAAATAAGATTTGCAAAACAGATTTCCCCTTCTGTAATTTTAAATGCTTTGAGCTTTAAGTTGCCAATGTCCCACAGTGCTTTTGTAAGTCTATTTAAATGATTTTATGACAATAATATGACTGAAGCATATTACTTTAAAAGAGGATTGTTATCAACAGAGTATTTTATGAATGTTCCCATGTAAGAAATGAGACCCAACTGTATTAATCATGTAAGAGGGTATCTGTTGAAAGAAGAGAAATTTGGACACCTGTTGAACAACAAATGATAAATGTCAAGATATGAGGAAAAATTTCGAGAAATAGTTTTCTATTGCTTTTTTTCTCAAGTCGCATGTCTCATTCACATTGGTTATTTAATTGATTCAACTTTAATATTTTTACTTCTATATTCAAATAAAAGGCAAATAAGTTTATTGTGGTTTTAATATTAAATTATTTTATTTTATTTTTTAAAATAGTAGTTTTTCTGTGTCATTGTGGTCCTGGTTTTATTTTCTACATGAAATTAAATTATACAACTTAAATTGAGTTTCACATGGATAGTGGAAAAGTTTAACTTGCATTAATCATGTCCAAGAAAACTTTGAGATGGAAAATTAGATGGAAAGGACCAAAGACATTTTGAGCAACTGATACATGAGTGATTATATTAATATTTTCTCTTAATTTAAAGTTGCTAGTTTGCATATTTTCCTTTTCTGTCTATACATCAAAATTTTTCGAGACTGCATATTTTCTATTCTTCCCTCATCTTATTTTATGAAAAAATAAAAACCAAAACAGTCATATATGATGTCATGGTGAGTGTGCTATTTAACATAAATAAATTCTACAATTATTTCCCCCAAATACCTTCATGATCCATGAGTTTATAATTTCATTTTGAATATCAAATTTCTATTGCATCTAAATCCTACGCCCTTCCTACATAGAAATAACATAACTAAGATGTAATTGGGAATTAGTTTTTTTGTAATTAATGGAAAATATGCCTCCTTTTGTACTTTAATAGTGTGTGCAATAATTATTAGAAGCTTAATGTGGACTACTCTTTATTCCATTTTTTAGGCAGCAAATAGGTCACTGAGTGGTTAGATTATCTACACTGAATACAGGTAATTCAGCCCAAGCACTTTGATTACAGCACTTTGATTGCCCATGAAATTTTTCAATCACCAAATCTTTCATCTTTCAGTTTTCCTTTTCACTTAGAATTCATGTTAGAAAAATGGTGGGTCTCAACAACTTATTCAAAGTTGAGAGACAAATAGTAACCACTTATTAAAATAGGAGAAACACACACACAATCATGCTGGTGTCGATTTCTGGTAAAATGCAAGATAACCTTCACTTGCACTTTTACTTGAGTTTTACTGTCAACAAAATAAATTCCAGAGAGCCATTATCATAAGAATAGAAATGATCCATGCACATTGACAATTAATTGGATGCAGTGAATTTACTGGGAGAAATTAATCTCTACAATACAATGGTAATGTTTTATGCAACTGCTGGAATGGTGCTTCTACGGGACTTGCTCATGGGAAGATAGGCACTCTAACAATTGCTGAGAGTTGACTGTTATTCTCTTCCTAAATTTACTCAGGGAAAAACTAGCTTATAATTTCTATTTCTACTTCTTCCTAAAAAACAAACAAACAAACCAACAAAAGTAACTCATTACATAAGACAGCACAATTTACAACCCTGACTGTAATATTGAGGAAAACTCAGAAAATTATTAATAATATTGGTGAGTAATAGTGATGTGGATATCACATATTTCCTTGGCACATACCACTTTGAACACAAATGGGTCTTTAGAATAAACACCTGCCTTTAAGAGAAAGGAAATAATTTCATTAAAATGCTCCTTTAAGTGGCCTTCAATTTGTGACCAAATTTTAAAAAAAACAATTTCTCATTAGAAATCTCATAAATCAACTTTAATTGAAAGTAAAAGCTAAATGCATATAAACTTGTAAGTGCAACGCTAGTATATTTTACACATGACTCAGTACTTTAGTTTTGAACCACGTTGTTTGGGTAGACTAGTGCTTTGAGATTCATGCAATAAATTAAAGAAAATGCCTTCTTTTATTACCACAAAAGGTCACACAGTCTTGAAGTAGCTCTTTAAAGTGTACTTTCCTACTGTTTTATATGCACTATCATTAAAGGTAGAAGAAAACATAGTTATGTATAAAGCATACCTTATTGTACATTAGTTATGTCACTTTTAGGTTTTATAACAATAATTTTATTATTTTAATTATTCTTTAATAATGAATAAGTTTGAATTCTGCACATTCTAATGTGAACTTCAAAAAATGGTTATTTTCATAAATATATAGGATTTACTTTTTTTGTAGTTAGGTCAGGGATAACTTTAAAAATAATCTCTGAAAAATACAAAGAATAAGCAATATAACCTTTAAAATATTATGATGTCCAAAAATTGAAAATTTTACTTATAAACTATTTCACAATCCATGGTCAACTAATTTATTCTGTCAAAATATTACCAACAATAGAAAAGTATAATTTATTATTAAAAAAACACTATATTCTTCCCAAAACTAAAATGGGTTCATTAAGAACAATATTGCAAAACAAACATTTTTTATTTTCTGAGCTTCCTTTTAAAGTTTGTAAAGGTTGTAAACTTACACAAACACACATGGGTGTTTTCCACAGTATCCTGTTGAATTAGCACTAATCAGTTAACTTCAAAGGCAGTGCACAGATTTGTTTGATATGAAGTTGACATGATGCATGGACAGAGAACACTCAATAGCTGTGCTGTCTATCCCAGTCTGACTGTATCAATCCAGTTTACCATATGAGATACCCTGGCTTTCCTTTCTACCCTCAGGACTCCTAATTTTCTATGCTTCCACTTCAGCTGCTTGCCTTATTCTGTAAAATACAAGCAGGCTATGTAAGAGCATTAAACAAACTGCATTAAAATCATTGTAGCTTCTTTTTTTCTTGCTCTTTGCAAGCACATGCCACTTGTTCCGCCTGGCTTCATTCTACCTTCTCCTCTCTGTCCTCCCACACAAAAATACTCCCTGTCTCCAATTTCTGAGAGTAGCCAGAATTTTAATATTAAGTGACTCAAAACATATCCTTAATTTGTGAGCCCTGCTTCTTTCTCTCACTCATAACCATGAGTGAGAAACCATGCACATCTGAAACCAGCACATCTGAATGTCTTCCCCTAACCTAGAATTATCCACCTCAGTGTGCAGAAAGAGCTTAACTTTACCTTGGTTTTCATTTATATGAGAAACTAGAATTTCAGTGTGCTGGAGAAAGTCACCTAATAGAAGATACTTTATTATATGCAACAAAGGCAAAACCTGTTCAACTCATATATTTAAAGGCATATCAAATACAAATTTTTTAAATTGATAACTAATTAAAAAATAAAATAGTATTGTTGGAGTCAAATATTGGAAAAATGTAATGTAAACCACCCTCACAAAAATATTGCTCTTCCCAACCTCTTCTTTGACTATAAATATAGAGATGGATTGAACTTTTTTTTGTCTATTTTGTTTAATTTTCGTAGGATACCAAGCTTTAGTCTCCATTTCCTTGTTGCTTTGAAAATATTTTCTTTCTTCCTTTTCTTTTCTTTTTTTTTTAACTTTTTCTTCATTACTTAAACTCATTGGATTTTCAGACAGTATATTCAAGAAAGAACTCAAAGCATTAAAACAATGCTTTACGTGCGACCCTCTCATCTAAGAGCATCCGCCATCCCCTTCAATTAACTGATATCCTACTGCAATCAGCTAATGCATCTGTGCTAACAGTTTTCTTTACAAGATCTTCTGTTTGTTTGGTTGATGTCTGCTGTGCTGATTAGAGGGACAGACAAGCACAAATAATGATGGCTATGTCTGCTTAATGTTTATTTGGGAATCCTCAGTAACTGTCTCTGTTTTGTTTGCTATAAACTCAAAGAGAAAGGCCCTGCATTCCAACGTGTCCAGAGGTAAGGAGTGGCGTAGCAAGCCGTCCTTAGGCAGCTCATGATTCTAGGTCGAGCTACCTTTTTTTTTTTTTTTTTTTTTTTTTTTTTTACCCTTACAGGTTTCACTTCTGTAAAAGAAGTTGTACATAGATAACAAAGAATTTTTGGTTTTTTTCAAACTTTGCAAAAAGCTGACGACTGTCTTCTATGTTCTTCCAGAAAACCAGCAGGCCCGGCGACCCAGTGGTGTTTTGTTTCTCATGTACAAAGATGTTTATCTCCTTTCCTATTTCATCCCGCTGATTCAAGCCATAAAGCTATGTAGTGCATTCATGCAAATAAAGCTTCAGCTGAAAAGCAAGATCTTTACTTTCAGCATCCTACTGCAAAACATTCAATATCAAAGATTTAGGATATTTGCTAACAGTTCTCTCACTGGTTCGGAGTTTTCAATATCCTTCTTTCTACCTGCCTTCCTTCCTTCCCTCCCTCTCTCCTTCTTTCTTTCCTTCTTTCCTATATTCCTTTTTTCCTTTCCTCTCTTCTTTCCTTTCTTTCTTCTTTCTTTCTTCCTTTTTTTTTCTCCCTCAGCTAGATTTCACCAAAGAACTTTTTCATAATCTCCTCAAGGAAAAACAGTTTAAGACTCTCTACAGACACTTTATATTTTATACCTTAATGACTAGAAAATAATCAAGCAAATTACTTTCATAAGTCATCTGCTGCAATCTTATTATCATTCATGTTACAGTATATAAATAGCACCTAGACCACAGATTACCGCGAGGTGAGGAGAAGTCCACACAAGGAAATTAGTGCCTTTCTACCCCCCAGTGAAAGGTCTCCTGAGTAAAATGTCACTGGTTATTGTAGAGTTCTCCAAAGAGTAAACTTCTTCTTAGAGATTTTACAAATTTACAATAATTGGTCCCAAATGAAAAATTGAAAATCTAGTCACCTAATGACAGTATAGAGTTATTGCTGGTATCATGTCTTTCTCTAGTATATTTATTAGGGTTGTTTTCCAGTTTCTTTAAAGCCCTTTTCCTCAGCATGTGGTTGCTTGTTTGCCATGTGTCTGATCATAAATGGCATTAGAAGTAGAGTTCTTTGTGTCTAACTTTCTATGTTATGAATGTTAATAATGGAAATAGAAATTGTTATGCAACTTAGAGATTAATATCTTCATTGATGTAAAATTAACAACAGAGGTTAATATTTTGGATCAGTTTGCTCTTCCTCCCTCCCTCCCCACCCCTCCCCCCTCTCTCTTTCTCTTCCTTCCTTTTGAGTTTTGTTTATTTTTGCTTTGTTTTCAAAACATGGTTACTGTGTGTAGCCCTGGCTGTCTTGGAAATCACTTTCTAGATCAGACTGGCCTCTAACTCAGAGATCCCTCTGATTCCCTCTGATTATGCCCCCTGAGGGCTGAGATTAAGGTACAGGCCATCAACACCCGACTATATGGATCAGTTTTCAATGAACATTTCTAAGAGCAAGTAGTAAATTTTTTATATTTACTTGGAGAGACGTTTCCTTGTGTAATCCTGCAATCATTTGCTCCTAGAATAGAGACACAACGTTTGAGATCACTCTCTCATCTGTCTCTACTAAAGTTCTACAAAGATCCTAGTGGTACTGCACATGCATACACACACACACACACACACACACACACACACAAATTCTGTACCATTTGATGTCCATTAACCAAAATCTATTTCATTCTGTTCAAAAGAATGGACTCTATTTGTGGTGCAGACACGCAATAGTTTCCCTCAATAAGTGTTAGTCGACTTTAGCTAGTCAATCTTCCTGTCAAAGGGACCAATCCTCAGAATTCTGATTTGCTATAAGCCATATTAAAGAGATTTACTTGGAAATTTATTTACTTAGGAAAATCAGTTTATCTTCCCAGAATTCCTTGCTCTCAGTGAAGTTGTTACATCCCTCCACAGGTTTCTGTTAGGTGTACCAACATCTCTGGGTCCTAAAGCAGAAACTCCTATTTCTTTCTTTTCCCTTTTATCTCTTTATTTCTGCATTTGTCCAGAGTTTAAACATTCTGTGTCTGGTACTTGAAGGGTTTTTCTTCTTTCTTTCTTAAAGCCCTTGTCACCCACATGTGGTTGTTTGTCTGTCACGTGGCTGAATATAAATGGCGGGATGATTTTCTCTCTGCCCCTTTCCATCTTTCTTTTCTGGCAGCTGCCGAGATTTACAGCTTGCCTGCCCTGGGGTTTTTCTTCTGAACTCTAATAAAACTGTCCTCTAGATTTCTTTTCTTAAATCCTTGCATTAAGAACCCCAAGACTGGACTCCGATTTCCCCATTAACATATGGCACCCAGAGGAGGTTCTCTGCAATGACTAGTGACACTCACATCTAAATATGTAACACACACATATATGAATGTATGTTTATATGTACATCTCTGTGTACAACCACTTCAAATAGTAAAATGCAACAATTTAAAATTATAGCAATGAATTTATTTCTTTTTTTTCCCAAGTGTTTTGTTTTGAAAATTTCTGAAGCAAAGCTGTGGCAAAGGGAGGTCATTAGTGTCATGAACATCCTATTCCACATCACGGAAGAGAAACAAGTTTCAGAATCCCTCTCAAGCATATAGCTTTAGAAATAAAAGGAAAACCCTTTGTCTCACTGTCATTCTTAACTAGCTTTGCCTCTCCATTTTACAGATGACAAATCATACTTCTGTCCGTTTATTGGCAACGCTAGAGCAAAATAACAATTTCTAAACTCCCTAGACTTCAATATGTTATAAAAAACAGAAATAATATTGAAGGGGTTGCCCTCCAAGAGACTTAGACTTATGCAGTAGGTGAGAATTCGAAGGGATGATTAATCAGTAACCCCCTTGGTCCATATTACTCTTTATGATACTAAGTGGAAGCTATTAAATACGTGGTACATGACATTTACCTACAATCGTAGTGAGAGACAAAGCAGATAAAGGTTTCTTGTTGTTTAAAAATTTACCTAAGAATCTTATATTTAATGTGATACCTAAAGGGTAACACTTTGAGATCTGAATATCAAAAATTGGAGGGGGGGCATGCATATATTCATGCAACTTAGCAAACGACAGTTAATAGTACAGTAAAAAAAGAGAATTTATGTAGGCATTAGAGCTTTTGAGAAAATTAAGTCAAGCACTGAAATTACCACATGGAAAAGTTTCATTAAGATGATATAGGTTTACAATATATAAAGCACATTTGAAAATGGAAGTCCTGAGCAGGGTCAGGGCAAAGGCATGTGGCATGAAAACTGTACTCTGCCAGCAAATTAATTAAATTTCACAGCTCCAGAAAGACCATATATTCTGTGTCGGCACTCACTGAGAGTTAGATGTGCAGGGCCTCTGAGAGTGTGTTGTAATCTGCTCATAAATAGAACTCACCAAGGGACATTGACAGCAATTTGGCATTAAGCAAGAGTGTGCATAAGTGAAGAATTTACTTTGTAGTAGCTTTTATTAGTACAGCTCTGACAGCACATGCCTTATCCAGTTTTTTATTCTTGTTTTGCTCTAGTTTGACCTCTGTGAAACTTATTGTTATGGATGATCTCATGTTGTCAGTTAAGTCAATAACATGAACTCAGAGAATCTTTTGTTTTTCTCTACTGGCATTATCATTAACCTAATGATGTCTTTTTTAACTAGATATTTTCTTTATTTACATTTCAACTGTTATCCCCTTTCCTGGTTTATCCCTCCCCCCAAAATTCTCTATCTTATCTTCCCTCTCCCTGCTCACCATCCCACTTACTCCTGCTTCCTGGCCCTAGAATTCCCCTACACTGGGGCATAGAGTCCTCACAGGGCCAAGGGCCTCTCTTCCCACTGATGACCTACAAGGTCATCCTCCACTACATATGCAGTTGGAGCCGTGGGTCCCTTCATGTGTACTCTTTGGTTGGTGGGTTAGTTCCTGGGAGCTCTGAGGGTGCTGGTTGGTTCATATTGTTGTTCCTCCTATGGGGCTGCAAACACTTTCAGCTCCTTGGGACCTTTCTCTAGCTCCTCCATTGTGGACTCTGTACTCAGTCCAACAGTTGGCTGAGAACATCCACCTCTGTTATTTGTCAGGCAGTGGCAAAGCCTCTAAGAAGACAGCTATATCAGGCTCCTGTCAGCAAGCACTTGTTGGCATCCACAATAGTGTCTGGGTTTGGTGACTGTATGTGGGATGGATCCCCAGGTGTGGTAGTCTCTGGATGGCCTTTCCTTCAGTCTCTGCTCTATACTTTTTCTCTGTATCTCCTCCCATGGATATCTTTTTTAGTACTACTGAATTTGCTTGAATTTTAGTAAAGATTCACTATAATAAAGACTTAAGGTCTTCCAAACTGCTTTTTTTTTCTAAACTTAAATTTATTTTATACCTGTATTTATTCTACTTATATAATGCCTATAGTCAGGACCCACATACTTTCATAAAAATCTGTTCAAAGTCTTGAAACGTTCTGAACTGTGTTTCCCTTTCAAGTCTGAAGAGAGATCAAGGTAATTTCTAAACTCTTCAAACATATTAAGTAGGAGTACATAAAGGGGTGACCCATCATGAATTTCTTGTTTCATTAAAAAAGTGTTCTGACATAAAGGGGGAACATTATAACTAGAACACGAAAATAATTTGCAACCAAGTAATGGAAAAATTAAATGGCTGTGCTGTAAACCAAGAATGAATATACAGAGATACATAAACATTTAGATATTTTGACATTGTATCAGTCTGATTTTAAGTCTGAAAATACTTTCATTTGGAAAAGAAGTAGCATTTAGCTTTCCTTTTCCCAAAGGAAATATTGATAAACAGATTCAAGTTAAAGGCTAGATTTCAGCTCAACCTTACCAAGGGATAGTGCGGGGAGAAGGGACTGACAGAAGTAGGAAAGGAAGAAGGGAGGGAGAAAGAAAGTAGAGACTACATTATGCACTTTGTGTCATGGAGAGTCCTCATGCACAAACTCTAAAGTCTTCCGGATGGATATGGATTATGCATGCATTATCTAACCCTGCCTTTGTCAATCATTGATCTCTCTCTCTATCTCTCCACTTTTAAAATTCCATGAGTAATAAGACAAAAACATAAAAAATCATGGATCCTATGCACCAGCCAGTCCACAGAAAGAAAAACGACATAAACTAATCTCTAAATCTGAACTGACAATCATTCATTTTAGACTTCTTGGCAGAATGTGGTCAGATGGGATATTTTGACATGGACATTGCTTGTCCATCAAGTCTTATTTCAAATGTGTTTCCTTGGAACCACTTCTTTCATTGAAAATGCATAGCTTAAAATTAATGTATTTGACCCTATCACACACTGAGAAGTGCTGTTGCCACAAGATACGTAATAAGGAGTATGATATACTTAAATTAATGCATCATAGGATGCTCAGGAATTTATCCCAGCCATATTAGCATAAAGAGTTTTAATAGAGGAAGCATCAATTCATAAATAATGTTCTCTTTCTGCTCACATTGATTTTTACTACACAATATTTTTGCATATTATTTTAAACTTTGTTCAATAAGCATTTTCCAGCAACATTTCCATCATTTTAACAGTTATTTTAAATGTAATAATTTTTTAAGCTCTCTGATTTTTTTCTATCCAAGAAATTTTTCTCTGCTTGTTTTGATATCTGAATCTAAATTTTAGGCCTATTCTCTTTTTAAGAGAGACATACCCATAAATTTACTTTTATACTGCTTATACACATTTTCTTGATTTTCATATAATGTGAGGTATAATGTTTGTGATTTGAACTTTTCAAATCTATTAAACACTTTTCTTGATCTTTTTCATACTTAGGATACAAGAATGCTGATTTCTTTTCCATTATTATATCCAGTAAAATTTGTGGCAATGGATAATCAATTAGTGTGTGTGAAAATTATATATATTTTTAAATATTATAGATTTTAAACCTGGAGGAATATATGGATTGTTCCTCTGGGAAAGTTATATTGACTAACCTCAGAAATTATAAAAACAAACAAACATAAGCTATAGGGAATATAAAAGAAGCAGTAATATATAGAAATAGAAATGTAAGTGAGGATAAAATTTCATCTTTATGTGGGAATGGAAATGACTGCTCTGTAAACATTCACTCAATATGCACACTAAAGATACACACATCAAGAGCTGTGTGAAGCTCTGTCTTCTATAAATTGAGAGGTCACTGTGAATGAGTATCTACACGGCACAGGATGCATCAGAACCTACACAAGGTCCATCTCACTCAAGACACTGCTAGTGACCTTGCTATGTTAGACATCACCAGTTCTCAGTGCTCACACCTTTTATACACAGATCAACCCTTTTGTAAGTAATGTTTTGATGCAGATAAATCTGTAAGAAAATGGAGGCCAAAATCCTGACACAGGAACCTCTAAATAGGCTGTAACAGTATGTTTTTCAAACAGGCATTGGTGAAATATTCTTCACATGTAGCACTCCAACTACACAAATACCTGTGAGGAGGAACAACTCAATCTGTTGAGTCAGATGTGATGGCAGGAGAATTGGTTGTATTCAGGCCCAAACCACTAAACATAAAAAATAAAAGTGTTGGCAAGTGCCTTCTGAAGGGTAATCAAGCAGTGATCATTTGATAGGAAGCCGTATGTTACTAATTAAAGATTAATCACCTTGTCTGAGACTCATTGCGTTTTTCAGGTTTGATGACATTTCAACATACTTAGATACAGTAAAACGATTCTTTATTGTCTTTGAACTGCATCTAAACATGTACAAGCAAAAGAGATTTGTTCTGTTAATATACATCTGCTCTAAGGACTGCACACACAGTTCTCCCACACAACCGCACTTACAGGCACACTCAGTTTTGTTTAAAGACATCTGCCAACAGTCTTCCTAGCCCAAAGGCAGTATTGTATTCCCATGTCTCAAAGAGCCAGAGAAAGTCACAGGACAAAATGAGGAGCCTTAGGATCTCCACAGCAAGCCCCTGCAGGAGCCAGAAAGACTAGTTCCACCAGTGGCAGAGGAAATCAAAAGGACGGGTGTTGCCCATGGATGACTATAAATATATGTTTTATTAGTCATGACTCTGCTAGATTGTGCCCTGAGGATCCAGTTCCTTTCAAAAAGTAATACTCTGAATACTCTGAAGGGTATCTTGGGATAGCTTGAACACAACAGCCTCTCCGATCTTCCTCAAAGGCTACCAGATGAGTTGACAAGTTGTCCACGAATAATTATTATATATTGTTTTTAACATCAGACTGACAGTTTGGATATAAATCCACTGGCTTACACCTAAGTTTTTATAACTCAGTGATAGGGATTGCAAAATATATCATTTTGTACCATGCTTCTAAAATGCAAAGACTAAATTATGAATTAAAATCCACTGCCCCAATTTACGATCATGATTTATGATCACTGTCCCCATTCCTCGTCCCCCCTTCCACAGTTCCTTTACCTATGTCTCCATCCCATCTCCTCTGAGAGGGTGGAGGCCCCTGCTGAGTAGCCACCCATCCTGGTACATCAAGTCTCTATAGGGTTAGGTGCTTCCTCTCTCAATGAGGACAGACAAGGCAGCCCAGCTAGAAAAAGATATTACACAGATAGGCAACAGCTTTTGGGATCTCCCCTGCTCCAGTTGGTTGGGACTCACATGAAGACTGAAGTGCATATCTGGTACATATGTGTGTTGGGGGCAAGTGCTAAGTCCAGTCCATTTATGCTCTTTGTTTAGTAGTTCAGTCTCTAATAGCTCTTTTTAAACATATGGTATCAATACATATTTATAGAATGCTTAAAGTGACATACTGATAAATATAAGATCACTTCTCTTCAATTGGTTGGACATCACACCTTTTAGAGAACAGTATCAGTAATTTTTCTATATGTTGCATTCAATGGAAGTAGTTCTACAAATTGGAGGAAAGATTGCAATGTGCCACAGGTGGGAAAGATAGAGAAACTGGGTCCAACAGGCCTTTCATACTTTCAACCTCTGTGAAGTGGATAATCGTGTCTTCTATATGTAAAAGCAATAGCTAGACCAGCAGTGGAAATCTCAGAGAGGGGCAGCTGAGGACCGCCATACCTGTTGATTAATGGAGAGGCCTTAACAGCACTCTTCTTCCATGCGTCTTGCCATGAGGAAAGGGAAGGAAGGGAAAGGTAGTGATGGCAGCAACACCTGGGGAAGGGAGATGGTGAAATATGTAAGGGGAAAATGAGCAGCTGCTGCCCCATGGTGTCTATCCAGACTGTGTCAACAAAACCATGTCCAAAGCGTAGGTTCTATTTTTCTTCCTTAAGAAATATAAATCTCAAAAATAATGTAATCAAACTAGGTTCTTTTGTTCTTCTTTCCTTCCTTCCTCTTTCCTTTCCTTCTTTCTTTTCTTACAGGGTTAGCCCTGGCTATTCTGGAACTCTATGGGCCTCAAACTCAGAGATCTGCCTGCCTCTGCCTCAAGAGTACTAGAAATAAAGGCATATATGATCATGGAGGTCTACCAAGGTCTTTTGAAGGATGACCATGACTAAACTTGCAACTATAATTCTCCAATAATACTGCTGGCTGCTAGACATAATAACAAGGTAACATCCAATTCTCACATTTTAATTGAACAGAGTAGCTTACTCTGTGAGTGAGCAGACTTAAGGGGATAGGTATAGGTTTTTAAAAACAGAGTTAAAGGAACAAGTAACAGGACAAAACTAATATCAAATCCTAACCCAGTTTCTTTCCAAGAATCAGTACTCTGCTATTTTTCCTGCTGCCACTATCTAGTTGCTATACAATGACACAAAATAGTCTTGTTTGTTATGTTCTCCTAAGGATATACAACATTGACATCCCTTATATTAATGGAAGTTAACTTAGTGGGAGTCCACAAACCTTGTGAGATGCAACTAATCAAATTTGTAAATACATTCATGTTTAATTATATTTTTATGCATGCTTTAATTGTGATAGCATGTGATATCTTAAGCAAATATAATTATATAGAAAAATGAAAACAAACATTTAATAATGAGTTTACATATTATTTGTATTTTTTATTTGTCTTTTAATAATAATTATTTTAATACAAGTATGTGAAATAAAACCATGTATGAAGTGTAAGGCCTATTTCATGTAGGATTTTTGTGTTTGTATTTAAAGAAGCTTTGACTTTTTGTGTTTATATTCAAGTGCAAAATATTCATCTGAAGTATTTCCTTTAAATTGTTTATTTAAAGACATTTTAGACATTGCAGAAGTTAACTTGTGTATTTAAATTTATTTATGACAGCAATGTAAAATATAAAACTAGATATACAAATGGCCCAAGAATTAAAAATAGCAGTTAATATTTGTTTGTAGAAAAAGGTTGACTCTTCACAGAAATATGTTTCTTAGTGTATTTATTACCAAAAGGCTGCAGTGTTGTTGAAGTTTTCTGTAAAGATAAGGATTTGTCTAAGTATGTGTTTGCATTCTTGTTTCTAAAAGTATTTTCAACTTTTAATCCCAATGTTTAGGAAAGCAACTATCAGAAAAACCTTTGAGGTTTGGAATTTAGTAATCCTTTTCGTCTTTCTATGATCCTGTTTAGACAATGTATCTCAAAATATTCCAGTTTCTCAATATCCTTTGGCTCTGACAAACTTCTGATTAACCTTCCTGTCTATTTAACAGTAACCACCTAAAGCTTAGGCAATAGCATTAGTCAGATTGTAAATTGAGAAATCCTGGAAACTAATTGCTATCATAAAAGATTAACATCACAGAATTCTGGAGGTTTAAGTACCATGTAGGCTTGTTGAATTAAAAGAATATCTCCACATTAAAAACTCAATTATCTGATGGGACATGTCCTTTTTAGGAACTTTAGTCCTGTTTCTTACCTTTATCTGTTTTGTATTTAACTTAAAAATGTTAAACAAAATATTTTAAAGTTTAAATTCTTCTCCCAAATTAAAGACTACATATTTAAATTAAATCAATTTATTCATAAATTTAAATACTCCAGAGAGATTATTTTAGGATCAGCATTTATCTTTGGATGAATCAAATGTGGGAATCTTGCAAGCCAGGAAAAATTATAGATTCCACATGCTCTGAGTTTGCAGCCAGATTGTTACATTTAACATGGTGAAATAGACTATTTTCTGCATACAAATCCTTAATGTACAAAAGCTTTTAATAGGTAACTAAATCATTTTTGGTTTAAGGAAGGGTGAATTACTATAATATGTACAGTATATTTAAAACTTATCATTGTATTGTGAGAAATATAAAAGTAACTTTAGTAAGTGCATATGCACCAAGACAGAGGAAAACTTAAATCACAACTTATCAAGTCATGTAAAATAATTTTCTTAAATAGCTGTGTAGTATGGAAGGTTCTTGAGAAAGAGACATAAAAATGGCATATTCGCAAGGTAGGTAGGGATCAAGCTAATGAAAAAAAATCTTTGCTCTTCATGAAGCATTCCCAGTAGAAATTTGCTCATGAAAAATAATGCAACCTAGATTTCATATTGCAACATTAAGAACAGGATGGTATAAGCTAGCTTTCATATGGAAAGTAGAAGAACAGGATGGTATGAACAATTTCACATGGCAACATGAAGAACAGGATGATACAAGCTAACTTTTATATGGCAACAAGAATTGGATGTGTTTTCACTTTTATGAATGCAGGAACTCAGGGGAGATGTTGATGTTATTTTATAGAGGCACCGACAATAAAGAGTTTGTAATGGCTTTGTTGGGAACTTGCTCTCACACAATGCAGTACTATGAAGAACAGTGGGAAAGGCCAATAGTCTGACTCTTATAACTTCTAAGTGCAGAACAACATATGACCTTGGTAATAAGAATCATATTTGTCAAATATTGTTGTTGGTTGCTGTGTAATTTTGTGAATTAAGCACAGGAAGCCTCTGGTGAACTTTCAGAGAATAACAGGACATGGATGTTAGTTTTCAGGTGGCTGGAAAACTATGGACAAAACATCAAAGGTGGGTAAGGTGTTAAAAGAAGAGATTCATCCACAATAGTGTCTGTGTTTGGTGACTGTATATGGGATGGGTCTCCAGGTTGGGCATTCTGTGGATGGCCTTTCTTTCAATCTCAGCTCCACACTTTGTCTCTGTAACTCCTTCCATGGGTATTTTGTTACCCCTTCTAAAAATGACCGAAGTATCCATATTTTGGTCTTCCTTCTTCTTGAGCTTCATGTGGTCTGAGAATTGTATTTTGGGTATTCTAAGCTTCTGGGCTAATACTCACTAGTCAGTGAGTCAGCCATGTGTTTTCTTTTGTGATTGGGTTCCCTCACTCTGATGATATTTTCTAGGTCCATCTATTTCCCTAAGAACTTCATGAACTCATTGTTTTAAATAGCTGAGTAGTATTCCTCTGTTCAGGGACATCTGGGTTCTTCCCAGCTTCTGGCTTATATAAATAAGGCTACTATGAATATAGTGGAGCATGTGTCCTTATTACATGTTGGAGCATCTTCTGGGAATATGCCCAAGATTGGTATTGCTGTGTCCTCAGGTAGTACTATGTCCAATTTTCTGAGGAACCTCCAAACTGATTTCCAGAGTAGTTGCACCAGCTCTAGAGGTGGATACTCTTAGCCAACCATTATACTGAGCACAGGATCCCCAGTGGAGCTAGAGAAAAGCCCTAAGAGCTGAAGGGGTTTCCAGCCCCATAGAAGGAACAACAATATGAACCAACCAGTACCCCCAGAGCTCCCAGGGACTAAACCACCAACCAAAGAGCACACATGGAGGGACTCATGACTACAGCTGCATATAGCTGTAGCAGAGGATGGCCTTGTAGGTCATCAATGGGAGGAGAGGCCCTTGGTCCTGTGAGGGCTCTATGCCCCAGTGTAGGGGAATTCCAGGGCCAGGAAGTGGGAGTGGGTGGGAAGGTGAATAGGGCGAAGGGGGAAAAGATAGAGGGTTTTAGGGGAGAGGAAACCAGGAAAGGGTTTCTGAAATATAAATAAAGCAAATATCTAATAAAAAAAAAAGAAAAGAGATTCATAATACACACATTGAGCTGCCTTCTAAATATTGAGCAGAGTAAAGGTTGGATTGAAAATAAAAACACTTTGCAGTTAAAGAGCCTTGGACAAACAACGTCAGGGAAATTATGGGATTCTCTCAGCCACTTTGGGTTTTTTTTTTTGATGGGAAAAGCATAGGAGGTATGGGTTGGGTGTAAGAAGACATAATGTATAAGATGTGACAAGCATATGTTTTAGTTTCTGGGAGACCTGCACTCTGTTTAATTCTCTCAATCCTGTCAAAGAGCCTGATGGATCGGAAATAAAGATACGCAGGAAAGACTTACAGATTCTAGATAGCAGCATTACTTTCCTTTTCCTTGTTGGTGATCAAGCCTTTACAATAAATTTCCTGAAAGAATTGGAAAATAGCTGTTCCACCTCTGAGTCTGACAGAAAATTCAGAGCAACAGGTTACAGACACACATTAAACTACCCAGTGTAATCTTCGTATTAGGGCAGGCTTTAGGCAATACAATATTTAGGGATATTATTTTTTGTCTTATGCCTTGGTAATAGTTGCTGAATAATATTTTTGATACAGTTGTCTTAATGTCTTAAGAAATAATGCTAATATCTGTTGAGTTACAGGTAGGACTAGAGAGTCAAGAGACTGGTCTGACCATTTTCATTCTCTTAGACAGTGAAATTAAGAGCTGTCTTTAGTGACAACAAATGCCATGAAAGAGGGAAAGTCACTTGGAACTTTTCTAAGGGGTGGTACAGTCAGTCACTTGGAAGAATACTAGAGACTGGTCTGTCACTGGGATGACATTGGCAAACTTGAATTTTGAAAAGAATAAACAGTATTTTACATAATAAATGTAATTATTAAGTCTTAGATAAAGTTAATAATGCAGCATTGAACTTCTGAAACCATTTAGAAGAAACTAATGTCAAAAGTAAATGTAAAGAAAAGGATAATTATTTCTGTATCATTTGAAGCTTGTTTAAAACCAATAAAAATTGTAGAGGAGACAAAAGAACTGTGGATTATAATACTATTTTTAGCTCAGTTTTTAGGAAAAGGTTAATGGCATTGATACAGTTATGAGATGGAGTACATCAGGGACTTTAGCTTCCAAGAAATAAATTGCAAAGTTTAATGCCAACAAAAATCTATTAAGTATTTCATTTTATATGGTAAAATTAAAAAAATAATTTAATAAAACAATTGTACTCTCATAATATTTAAAACATTGTTTTATTTAAGTATAATTCTTAGTCACTATTACTAACTTGGATTATAATTAGATTTGAGATTACTATATAGATATAGAAATGTATCTACATTTATGCACATACATGAAAGCTCAAAGTGTTATATATTGTTAGCAATATGGTCCTGAAAATTGACTCCAAAAGAAAAAAACACTAACTATTCCCTTTTATTTAACTAAAAATGTTCTTCATCAATTTTCTTTAATATTATGCATGATTTCTTCAAGTTTAATTTTCATTATGCTAATTAGAATACTGTCATGTGTCAATCTGAGAGTTATTTTGATAAAACTGTCTTCAATAATGTCTTTATTAATATTTGAAGGTCTTCAACGAAAACATTTTAAAAACCTCTATACCTGCCGCATAGATCTGCACGAAGTCTTTTGAATATATTATGCCTTCCGATGTAAGGGTTTTTATGGGATTCCTGACTGTGCAAACAAGTGGATCTGTTTCCTGTGCCTTCTCTTAAACTCTTTCCTTCTTTCTGTTTTGTTTCATTTCAATATTTACTTTCTGCTTCATCTTATTATATTTTATTATTATCTCTTTGAAGCCTGTTCTTTTGTTTTGGTTTGGTTTTGGGTTTTTTTGTTTGTTTTTTGTTTTGTTTTTTGGGTTTTTTGTTTGTTTGTTTTTGTTTTTTGAGATGGAGTTTGTCTACTTATATATAGTCCTTGTTGTCCTGGTAATCGCTATGTAGACTAGACTGCCCTCAAACTCAGAGATACTCCTGGCTCTGCCTTTGGAGCATTGGGATTAAATGTGTATCTGTTAGCCTGGATCACAGACAGGAGCCTAACCTAATAGTCCTCTGAGAGGCCTCACTCAACAGCTGATTGAAACAGATTGAGACCCAGAGTCTACCATTAGACTAATTAGACTAAGCTCAGGAAGTCTTGTGGAAGGTTGGGGGAAGTATTGCGGAACGCGGAGAGTATAGGGACTCCACAAGAAGACCAACAGAGTTAACAAATTTGGACCCTTGGAGACTTCCCAGAGACTGAACCACCAACCAAAGAGCATACATGTGCTGGATGGAGAGTCCCCCGCATATCCGTAGTAAATGTGCAGCTAGGTCTTCATGCGGGTCCTCCAAGAATTGCAGTGGGACTTAGCCTGTTCCCTGCCTATGTATCCTGCTGCCCTAACTGGGCTATCTTGTCTGGCCGCTGTGGGAAAAGATGTTCCTAGACTTGCATTAACTCGAGGTTTCAAGAGAGGTGGTACTCAGGGGGAGGTATTCAGAGGTGGTACTCAGGTGCTTCTCAGATGTGAAGGGAGGAAGGATAAAGAGAAGAACCTTGTAAGGACGGTACTGCTAGGAGGGACTGCAATCAGGATATAAAGTGAAAAGTAAATAAATAGGAAATTGTGTTTTCTAATAAGAGACAGACAGGGAATGCATCCAGTTGAAAAGGCAAGTAGGGAAGAAATGAGAAGGGTGTGGGAGGGAAAAATTAATTATGATATATTTATGAGGAAAAAACCTGTTTTCAATAAAATGAAGTAAAAGTTAGCGCGTGTCACTCAGTTTCAAGTTTTTAATGTTTTAAATATATGTTTTTGAAAAAGTTTGAAATGTACATGTAAATTGTGATGGCTCACCTGCCTTTACACACAAAAAAGTACTTGCTTATAATTTATTCAATATGATAACTCATGTTTAGTAGTTAATTCATCTTAATTCATATGTGATTTTACTCAGTGGACACAATAACATTATTTTCCAAAAACAATTATATTTTAACGATGGGTTTTCTCATCTTACCATATACTTGATATTGATTTAAAAGGTAAATATAAGATTATTTATGATCTTGCCTATACACTCAACATCTCTACTACTGAGTATATCGTAAGTTTGATAATTCACTTTAGACTTTTAAGGTTTCTTCACTACTCAGTGTTCTAGGTGATGCTCTAACAAGTGGGCCTCATGACCCCCATATACTCAGGAATAACACTGTGAAAAGTGTTTGTGCTTTTCTTGGGTGTAGTCATCAATGTTCAGTATACTCTGAAATTAAGTTAGTACAAGTGTACCAACTATGAGTGTATTTCAAATAGCCATGATGAATTGTGTGTATACTAACAGATACTTTATGAAATTTCCATATTTTAAGACACAATATGCATGACATTATTGTATGCTTTGCACAACTCTTAATGAGTATTTTGGAACAAGAAATATGCAATCTTATATCTATTCTTTATTCAGTGTGTTGCAATGTCAAAGAGCCAGATCATTGATAGTGCAGAGGAGGGAACCCTCTGGAATGAACGAAATGAAAATTACAGCTTCAGACAATTTCTCTTATGAGTGAGTAAGAGTTTAAAGTATAAATCCCAATATTATCATGAAACATGACATAGATCTTGAATAGTTGGGTCACATTCTGAAACTTACAGCCTATGCACCTTCAGAATTGAGCTTATTGGTAACCATAACAATATAAACCCTGTGTATGGGACCATATTCTAGCAAGACATATGACAGATGTTAGGAAAATATGTGAAGCAGCACATGTTAAGATAGAAATGCAATACTCAAGGCTAAAGAATTCTTATTTATCTCAAACCTTAAAGGAAGAGTCGGTAAAATATATAAAGAGATACAGGTGACTGACCTTCAAAACTATTGCAATGAGAGAAAGGCATTGCTAGAACTTGGTGATCTAATGAAAAAGATAGGCAGGCCTGAAATAAAACATATACTTTGTTCATGTGAAACAAATACTTAGGATGATGTAAAGGGTGAGCAGCATATTTTAAAAGAATGAACTGTTGCCAATAGAGTACAGTGAGGCAGTAGGAAGAAGAAGAAAAGTAACAAAATAAGTGTAAATTGTAGAAGTGAAGCATTGATAAGGAAGCTCAATATGGTGACAAGTGAATTTTAAGCCAGAAAATGCACTATGTAGAAAACAAAGAAAGGGAATTTTTATATGCGGAAATTAGCAAATCCCTCAAAACCCCCTATTGCCCCACCACATTTATCCCATAAAGAAATCAAAAATTTAAAAATGTATGATTGGATTATTGTACAATAAAGAATGAAATATTTATAGAATACTACAAATAGCAGAAGCAGTGCTTAAAACCAATAAAACTCTTCCATGGCTATTCTTTAAAAAAAAGCCTGAATCTTACAGCAGTCTTTCATTCTGGACTTTGTGGTAAAAGGAAATAGATGAGGAGCAGAGTGGGCAAGAAAGACCTAAGTTGCATATGGAACTATGATCTTCTCTAGATGGAATTAGTCAAAAAATTCACAAATAAATATCAATTTTTAAAACCAAATGCTCTTTACATTTTTATTTTTGATTATTTTCATTTTATTGCAAACTGGTGTTTTTGCTTGCAGTTACGCATGTGTACCATTGCATGCCTGACGCCCAAGATGATCATGGAAGGATGTCAGATCTTCTGGAAATAGAGTTGCGATGGGTTCTGAACTGCTCTGTGGATGCCAGGAATTGACTTTGAGTCCTCGGCTACTACAAGGAGTGTTCTTAACCACTCAGACATTACTATAGCTGCATACATTTGAAATGATACTGCAAAAAATTGTATTACTTTTTCTCCACTTTATTGAGTAGACAAAGTCCATGATGAGGAGAGTTTTAAACAAGCTAACTGTGCTACCAAAACATATATATGTCTATACATGTACACCACAGATAACAGAAGCAGTACTTAAAACCTAAAGATAAGACACACATACACACACATATGCATACATATATATATATGATATATAGATGTATATAGGTTAATTTATGATTTTAGTTATGTCAATTAAAAAAGAAAAGGTAGAAATTTGCATGTTATATAAGAACAGCCCTTAAGTGTAAAATAGGCTCCTGATCAAAAGTCTAGGACATGTTTAGAATTAACCTGTATTCTTTAAAAACAAGCTCTATTTCAAGGTAATTAGCAATTTTGTGTAAATTTGCCATCATCACAATTCAAGTTAGACTAAATAAACGTAAGTTCAAGAAAATAAAAAATAAACTGCAGATAAAACCTAGATATAGAAAGTATTACTTTATTCATAATTCAGCAAAATTTACAGAGCATCCACTATAAACTGATATCCTAATAGCAGGAGATAATATGGTTAGATAGCTTGTTGTGTTCATCCTCATGTTATGTAGCCTAAAGCTAGTAGGTCCGATACTGGATAAATGCATTTCTAAACATATATACATGCATGCATGCATACATACATACATACATACATACATACAAACATACATGCACTGAGCATCCTACCAATATATCTAGAAATCCTTTAATTCCACCTAGATGTTTTATATATTGATAATTAAGGTTACAATAATGATTGCTTGTTACTCATGTTTTTATTCCATATGGCATATACCATCTAGATCTCACTAGTAGCTCGAGATATGCAATTACATACCACCTGAGAGGTTTCATTTCCATTTCTCTGGAGTGCATGTCTAAAGCATGCTGTAGAATAATTGATGTGTTGTAAATGTTACCTTTATTATGCTGAGGCTTGCAACCTGTCAGCATGTCCTTCTTCAATCTTTCAGCCCTAGAGCTTAATTTGCTTTTAGCTTTTTCTTTTTGACATTTCTCATTTTTACCACTCTTGTTTTATTACTTACTTCCTCTTAGCATCTACTACCATAGTATAACCAAGTCAAACAACAGTTGTCAAGTCTGAGTCAATTTAACCACATACACACAAGAATCCACGTACAACTGGAAAACATTACCGTGTAGAAAAGGGCTTAGGTCTTGGATACAATTAGCAGAAGCCATCCAAAGCCATTTTGAGTTTACTCAAATGAAAATGAAAACCAAATGGGTGGGTTTCTTTTGTAAAGTAGAAATATCTCCACTCAGGCCTGTTATTTATAATCCTCAAACCTCAAGGAATGATTATTCATAGATCTGCAGAATGGGAGCAAATCCTAACATTCTGTTCATTCCATCGTTCACTCGACATACTCTGCCTGCTCTTCATAGCTAATGCATTTTAATTGAATTTTAAAATACCAGTTGTGCTTTGGCTATGAAGCATCTCAGACACTTGTTAAAACTCTTTTTTTTTAAGTATTTCCCCCTCAACCTGTTCACATTCACCCAAACAGATAAGCAATATGCTCAGAGGTGGAATTCAGCTAACAAATAAAATACCTTTTTCAACACCATAATTTAAATTACATGAAATAAAATGCCAACTTTGGGCAATGCTGCTCCCTCAAAGCATATATCTTTTTTCATTATGTATGTATGTATTCATAATGTTTTATTTCAAGCCTATAAAATATGGTATACTCTTGAGAAATTTGACAGATGATAGATTCGCAGAAGGGGAGGCCATGTGTGTGTGTTTTCATACTTCCGCATAACTGCTGAATCTTTTTGTATTTCAATCAGCTGTCTGCACTGGTGGATGATCAGCCAGTTTAATAAACAGCAGATTGGTCTACTAATGTATGTGGAAGACCTATTCTTCCCCCAACTACACCCACTCTACTTACATGCTCTTTTAGATTGTAGTTAAGTAAAGCATTTCCTGGATAGAGAGAATTTGAAAATAAGCCATATGCCACATGAATTCCACTGTAAAAAACAATAACTGGGTTTATTTTAAGAATATTGTAAAAGAAGAAACTACATTTTTTGTCTTTTAAATTCTCTATTTATACCTCATACATGCACAATAAATATTTTTCATGGCTTGCTGTTGCACATTTTTTTCTGTGTTCAAAAATATAACTTTATAAAGTTTGACATTCTGCGGGTAAATTTCTCATTCTTTGAAACATTCCATTTGAATAGCCACTGATGTTTTTGTTTAGAAGTTTTGGAGATCAAATCTAAACCCATGTGTATGCCAGGCAAGTATTCTACCAATGAACAACATTGCCAATCATTAAAACAAATTTAATCTTTAATAGTTTAACTCTTAAATGCCTATTTTCAATTTAAATCTTACAGACCAAATATACTAGATTACCCAATGGAAGTTTCAGTCAGACTCAACATGCAATGACAGAAACTAAAATAAAATGAAGGCAAGAAAAAAATTCCCAAAAGCCCAACAATTTTTTTAAGCTATGCGCTTCACTTCATTATTTTTAATATGCTTTTAATTTAAACATTTTTTGAGATTATAATTTAATTACATTTGTCCCTTCCTTTTTCAACCTCCAAATTCTTCCCACACCCCTCTCAACTTTCAAATGGATCAGCTCCATTTCCACTTATTGTTATTGCATGCATATATGTATATTCATATTCCTAAATAGAAGTTTCCTGTTTGTATAACACTGCCTGCCTCTGTGTATGTTGTTAGGGTTCACAGTTTGACCAGTTGGTGTGCTCTCTCCAATTCTGAGCATTCCTGGGTTGCTTATATTTCTTTGTGTAGAGTTGCAGCCTCATGGGCTTGCTTTCCTCCATCCAATTGGGCATGTTGGTTGGTATGATCCTCATTCACCTCATGTTTGGGTAGTCATGTTGGTGAGATTTAATGAGAGTAGCTTCTGATGTTACCAGGAGACACATTCTCACAGCAAACTCTCTGATCCTAAAAATAGACATATCATTTTTTTTCTTCTCCCTTCTAATTTTTCTTAACTACCATCTCTCAATCCCTTACAGTGTCACCACCTCTCCAGCTCTAACTTCAGGTAGAAAACAAATTAATTTAAACACATTTCAGTAATTAAATTCATAGAGAATTGGTACAGCCCTGAGTCCTGTTATGGGCCAAACCAAACTGGCTAGGGTAGTTTTTAGACTTAGATTCCAGGTCATATCATGGACTTTGACCTAGGTTTCCTTTGTTGTAAATCCAATTAAAGATCCTACACTAAACAGACAAATACATTGCTTGTCAATATAAAAAGTGGATGGGGAAATCAAGTAAAAGCAATATATGTATAGAATTGAATCTGCTGTAAAAGAAAATGCCTCAGAAATAAATGCTTATTTTAAATTTCCCTATATCAAATTCAGATTTGCACAGCCAGGCCACGCATGATTAGAAACGCCAAGGCCATAAATCTGGGCAGGTACCTGCTTTGCAGATATTACAGCAGTACCCATTTTTAACTAGACATCACTGGAATATTAGCCAACATGTGTATTAGATTACTTTACAGAGATGCTCATGTTCCTACAAGCCATAATTTCAATAAATCATACAATATATAACTTTCATTCTCAAATTTACATTACCAAGTATTTTATGGTGCAATTTTCTTAGTCAGGGCAGTGAGACTGTGCAATGGTATAAATAACTAAGTACTATTTCAACATCAAATCTTTACCTCCATAGAAAAATAACTGCTGCCATCTCCGAAGAATACAATTCACTATTAAATAGAATTCAGTGAGCAGTTTGGTCTATCTTGATTTGTATCCATGAAGGATTATTACCAGGAAAATCCAAAAGACTTTATTATAGCAACCATTGCAGAAGCCAAGCACAGTTATGGCTGGCTTCCAGTGCTAAGAAAAAGAACATAAAAAGGCTAATATGCCACAATACAGAAATGGTTATAACAAATAACCAGTGCATTTACATTAGATTATCACAGGTTTTCAACAGCAATTAGAAACACAAACTGTATACACATCTTTCTGAAGACACAGAGGTTTTATTAGTGTTTCTGAGACCTTTCCACATAACTCTGCTAAGTCTGAGTACTTTTATAAGCTTGTAATTAAGAAAAAAATAAATCTCCAAAAAGAGAGTATTAGATATAAAATGTATCATAAATGAAAAAAAATAGTTGATATCATCCAATGAAATACCCCTGAAGCACTATATTAAATACTAAAATACAGCCCTGCTTTCAAGCATACAATATTACATCTTAAACTTGATGGGCAAAAACACCCTTGAAATAGGAAAATATATTCGATCGTGTAGAGTTTTTCGTTAGCATTTTAGCAAAAGGATTTTGTTATATGATGTGTTAGTGTTTTAAATACTAAGAAAAGGTAGCTGTTTTCAAGGTGCATACGTTACAAACTTCTAACTGCAATTTAATAGAAGTATGTTTACTACAGGGAATATTACATCTTTAAATATAACATGTTCCATATGGTAGGAGACTACCAGGTCTCCCGTGTATGAAGCCTTGACTTTAGCCGAACACTTCCAAAGTAAAAGTTCTCTTTTGAACACATAATTTATTACTCAAGTTATTTCTAAGATATTTTCTTACATGCTTAGTCCAGTCTGATGACCTGAAATGTGTGTACAGGCACACATGCATGTATGTGTGTGTGTTTGTGTATATGTTTGTATTTATGTATGAATGTTTCCACAGTAAGCAATGCAATGCTTTGCCTTCTCAAAATTGATTCGTAAATTTCAAAATACTTATCAAAACTTTATAGTAACTTAAAAGTCAGATTCCCCGCATGTTACTCCATAAGATAAATATTTTGCACATAGGAATAATGCACATCAGTACAACTCTGTAGTTCATAAAGCCCAATCAATGAGAGCAGCTAAATGAAGTGCAAAAATTATTTGAAAATAGACCTTTCACTCTTGGGAATCAATGGCAGTAACCTTTGCTTAGTAATAACGTGTGTCTGTGCGATCACATGTATCAATATTTCTCTAGCTGTGAAAATGAAAAGATCTCAGAGGCAGACATCTTGCCATGTAGCTATCTTGTGTTTTCTGTTCTTTCTTCTCTTGATGAAGTTGAGCACAGCCCTTAGCACTTCAGATATGCTCTGCCTCCTACCCAGGAGGAAAATGAAAACCTTTTCACTAATGGGAAGATATATGTGACAATGACAAAAGAGCAGCAGGGACAGATGGGGGCTGAGAGCTACTTAATGACTAGGTCAATTAGGAGCAAACCTGCGATGCCAACTTCTCAGTGGAATCGACTATTTTTACCTGAACCTCTTTGCAACACGTACCATTTCTGCATGTGCTTTCTCCCAAAATATGTGAACCTATAGGTTAAAGGTTTTTTTAATCTATTTTTTTCTATCTTTAATTTGCATTTTTTCTTCCTTTAGAAAGAAAAATTAACACATCTTAAATGCTAGCTCCAACGAGTTATGAATATGCCTTTGTAAGGCATAGATGCTCATAATTATTAAAGGATTCAATATGATACAAAGAACGAGGAAACATTTTTATTTTATCTATGCACATTATACGTATTCCCTTTCCATGTCTTCAGGATGATTATTTGGAGTGCTTTTCATTTTATTTGAACTGGTTGCTATAGTTAATGAACCTTCATAGCTTAAGCAAGTTTAAGCAAGTCTAATAATTTAGGTTGTTGGTAGGTATAATTAAAGTAAATATTATCTAGAGAGTGAGGAAGTTATACTGGGTGTATGCCCATGTCTTAAAAAAATTATATTTAATCATGTATGGTAAAAACGTATGGCTTCTCTGGCATTTTTAAAGGCAGTGATTTGTGTATAAAATAATTTTACTAAATTTATAAAGAGAAACTTATCAGAAAAATCTTAAATTTTATAAAATTAGATGATTTTCACCTGATTTGATATTTTCAGCTTCACTGCACAATGCTAAACGTATTAAATAGCTTGTTCAACAATCATTTTTTACTTACTTTACTGGATGGTTTTCCAAATGAAAGGGAGTTGTTTAGTCCAACAACCAAATTCAGAATCTGATTCCAAATATATTAATTTCAAGGGTCCTTATATATTGTAAAGCAATATCACCACACCCCCTTCATGTGTGTTTCTGTATGTCTATCTGTATGTATATATATGTATATTATATATATATATATATATATATATATATATATATATATATAGTGGTTTGCTGAGAACTAAACAAATAAAGGCTTCTACTAGATATAACACAAAAGCAATTTTCATACTTAATGTGTTTTTAAAATAGAAATAACTTGGTGGTGAAAAGTGGCTTACTATATATATATAGTATATACATATATATACTATGTTACATATATATACTACCAATGAGATAGAACCATCAAATTTAAGACATGAGTATTAACCTGACATTCACTCTTACCTTATTTGAAGTAATTTATGTTAACCTGTTATATTGAAATAATTAACAAGTGGGATTAGCAAAAACACAAGCACATTTATTAGTCTCTTTTTGACTTAGTTACATGAATACTTGACTCATGTTAACACCATGGTCATATTGGTTCATGATGATCAAATAAGATATTGTTTTGAGCAAAAGACTGAAAAAATATGCTATAGTTTCTTTTGTTCTGCATTTTATTTTTGAGATTTGTTTGTTAATTTGTATATTGAGAGCAGTTAACAATATGTTAACCAGGCTTGCCTAAATTTGCTTTATAATTCACAGAACTTGTCTCACACAAAATTCACCTGTCTTTGAACATGTCTCCAGCCTGTGAATAGAGCACGTGCCATTGAGCAGGGCTCACTAAGCTTTCTAGTAAACCAAGAACTAAGCAGAATTCTGTGTAAAGGATGACAGGCATAAAGTTATTGCTTGTGTTATACATTAAGGAAACAAGAGAGCAAGTGGCTTGCTGAGAACTAAACAAATAAAGGCTTCTACTAGATATAACACAAAAGCAATTTTCATACTTAATGTGTTTTTAAAATAGAAATAACTTGGTGGTGAAAAGTGGCTTACTTGTTAAGAGTATTATTTGTCCTTCCAGGGGACCTGGGTTCAATTCCCAGCACCCACAAGGTGGCTCATAAACTGAATACCTCTGATTTTAGGGACTCTGATGACCTCTTTTGGCAAATATATGCATGCACATAGGATACAGACATAAGTGCAGAAAGATCTTTAAATGCATAATATAAAAAATGAATCTTAAAAACATTAATGATTGTGTTAAATATCTTATGCATTGAATAAGATAATGCAAATGTAGTCTCTTGAATCTAAAAGAAGTAAAATAGCACAAAATTAATAACACCTAGTATGGTTTAGACACATAAGATTACTGAGTCTTATTTTTACATATCTACATTTCATCTACAAATATAGATTATTGTGATTTCATGAGGGTGATTCCATAAACAGGTGGATGAGTAATGCTCCTTAGTCAGTGGTTATGTACTATAAAAGCATTAGTTTATTATCCTAATTTTTCCTTATGCTGTTGATATTTTACTTGTAGATATTTAATAAGTCTGATATTCCATTTTTTTTCTTATAAACTTCTTGCTATTCTTTTCTGGTAGTTTCCTGCATGTGTAGGAAGATGAGTGAATGGGTTTCTAATTCATTTGTCTCTGACATAAGAGACAATCCCAATGACTGGGTTGCTCTATTCTTTTATGCTTGAACTGTATTATAATTGGTTGTTTTGCACAGTGCTCTTAAAATGATCTCAAATGCTCCGAAAAAAGTTGATTTTAGGTTTGTAAATGAATTTGGGTTAATTAGCAATTTCAAGGAGTATCTGAATAAGAGCTGTGAATGGGTGCCTAATTGGCAGATTTTATCCACTCTCTGACATTGGACATGATCATTACAAGGCTTTTCTTCCTGTGCTAGTGTCTGGTACTGGTTGTAATGCCTTCAAGAACTACGCTGGTTCTGACACTAAAGCTCCTCAATAGATATTGACCAATGTTTGTTAGATTCTCATTTTTGCTACTTACTATTTCTTATCAGTAAATACAGTAAAACTTATGCAGGCCTCTTAAATGAAAGGCCATTTGACTGGCAGAAAAACAAATGTGACATTACAATGTTTTATTCTACTATTTTCATACAATGATATTTGTGATAAACACTGGAACTTGAACACAGCAAATAAAACCCATGTGTTCGGAGCACAGAGCATTGGAATCCAATAGAGGATTTAACAGGGACAAGAAGAAAACTCACATTCTTGGCTAAATTAAAAGACAGTGCACAGTTGAAAATCTTATGTTTAAGCCGGGCGGTGGTGGCGCACGCCTTTAATCCCAGCACTTGGGAGGCAGAGGCAGGCGGATTTCTGAGTTCGAGGCCAGCCTGGTCTACAGAGTGAGTACCAGGACAGCCAGGGCTATACAGAGAAACCCTGTCTTGAAAAAAAAAAAAAAAAAACGAAAATCTTATGTTTAATATTACAAATCTGACTTCTGAGTTTTTTCTATATAGAAAAGAGAAGTATACTCAAGAATGAATTTAACAATTATATAGTAGGTAAATAAGCATTTCATTAATTATATTGTATTAATGCTTAGTTACAATGTGTGTTTGTGAGCACACATGTGTATACATGTGTGTGTGTGTGTGTGTGTGTGTGTGTGTGTGTGTGTGCATGCATGTTCCTGTATAGTAGCATAACACCTCATGGAGGTAGCTGAGATAATGACAGTCATAGTTTTGTTACCATAAACAGGGAACTGGTACAAAAATGTATCCAACATCTCTTACTCAGATTGATGAAGTTTGAGCTATAGCTCAAGACTTGTATCTCCAGTTGTTTGTACACAGATATAATAAATTATCATTTGTGAGATGGTAGAATTTAAATTATATTATAGAAGACCTTTTAACAACCTGTTAATTTGTGAAGACAATTCTAGAAAGTATCCCAAAGGAAATATGATATTCTGAAATAACATAAATATAATGACTTTTTATAGAGAATGAATTATTTAATTCCCAAAGGCCATAGATCAAGTCTTAGTAAGACAGAGGTGGATGAGATGATGAGTTCAGTCATTGAGACAAAAGAATAAGTTCACTAGAGGAAGAGTGAAGCTGAGTCCGGTAAAGTCCTCTAACTTTCCTTGAGAAAAGAAATGAATATCAGAGGAATCCAGGGCTTTTCACTACTGTAAAACTGGTAATATATTGCACCTTCTTTTTAAAAAACTTAAAAATATTAAAAGTAGAATAATCTACTCAAGAGTTGTGTTTTCTTTGCACTATAACAAAATTTTGGCCACTTAAGAAAACACACCTGAGTATCTGGAAACCCATGGGACAATTGATAGAACTAATGGTTTCTTGATCCCAAGGTCCCTCAGAACACTGAGACAGGGGCTGCAAAAGAAAAGCATGTGGACTTGATTTCAGAAAAGAACATAAAAACAGATGAGGCCTAAAGTAGGCTAGAATTAAATTTCAGATGTTCATTATTCTTGGAGAAAGAGATGAACCCAGGTTGTCCAGGAAACTAGCAGAGGCTCTCAAAATTGAATTTTCAGAGAAATGGTGAAGGCTGTATGCAATTGATCACATCACATAAAGGGCAGTGAGCTGAAAGGGAAGATCTCTGATAAAAATATGCTTCAGAGTGAGCATGCTGCTTCATGCCACTTGCTCAAAGATGATGTATCCTCAACAGTGCTTCAATTGATGTGAAGAGAAAGAAGAAAGAGGGGACCTTGGGAACCAATTTTTTTTCAATTTGGTAAATTGAAGGCATTTTGTTGTAGGTAAGAACCAGAGTTATGCTTATAGGGTCAACTATGTTCCAATCGAAGAGATAGTTCTTTATAAAGGGAATAGCAAACATCACCTAGGCAGATAAATCGTTAAAGTATTATTCTTGAGTACTGAGGTACTACAAAGAGAGTTGACTGAGTATAGCAAGGTGTATGAAGTTACATGGTTTTCTTATACATAAGTATCTGAAGGGAATGTTGAAAAATAATTTGTGTTTTTAAAGGAAGTCTAGGTAAATCCCTTAAGGCTGTGAAGTGGGTCTCAACCTATGGGTTCCCATTGGGTTCATATATCAGATATCCTGTATAGTAGATATTTATATTCTAATTCCTAACAAAATTATAGTTATGAGTAATGAAAAAATTATGGTTATTGTTCACCTGTATTAAAGGGTAATAGGAAGAATTATGAAGGTTGAGGACCATGACCTTAAGAGATGAAAGCCTAAGGAAAAATGAAAATGATCTCAATTAGAGACATGGAGTTGTGTTAGAAACTAGAATTTATAAGGCTACTAAGTGGAAGATTTCTAAGTACTCAGTGTTCATTCAGAACACTGAATGTCCAGAGAGATTCTTCTAAAGGCCAAGTCAGGCCTCATGGGTCTGAGTGAATAGCTCCCCTGAGTTCATTCTCATCAGGGAGTACTTTAAGAAGCACAGTGATTTCCCAAGATCTCTTAAGGAAAGGATATTGCTTTTGGAAGAAAGACCATCCTGTCTCCAGGAAGGGTGATTCTCTTGTTCTAAATTTATTGAACCAATATTGCAATTTGACACTACACTCTTGTTGCTAAGAAATAGGTACCATGTTTGGCTCTAACTCTGGGGCTCTGATAGAAGTGTGTTTTATGTATCAAGAAAAATAATTCTTGATATAATTTACCATACTATAATTTTACATAGTGTTGTCACTGCTATAAGTCAATGAACAGAGCATATCCTGTTCCAGGTTCAGCCAAATAATGGATATATCTAGAGATATAAAAGAAACAAATACTTATCAGTTCCCACTTTTCCTGAGAAACTATTACATGATTATTATAGTAAGCCCATTGAGCTATAGGATGTATTTCACCAATACGATCTTTTTTTGTAAATTCCTGCCAACCAACAGTGAGCACAGAGAAAACTTATGTGGCATTGGTAGTTACATTTGCATAGATAACACAAAATTAAAAGGGACAGCCTCCTTCAAAGTCATTATTAGGGTGTCTTCACACAAGGGGAACACCTCCTTCTGCCGGGGTCCCCACATTACCCCGTCATCACTGGCACTATACTCTTGTGGTCTTCTGTAAATATGAAACGTGACACATTTAGACAATCTTTGTGCTATACCGTTCAAATGGATTTCCCAATCCGTTTCCTTTTTCATGGTTTTCTGTTCTGAAGCACATTGACGTGTATTGTTCTAATGAAATCTGATCGCACTATCCACTATTGCAGTATCAGGGATCTCTGAATCCCAATACCCAGTGCTTTGATGATGATGGTGGCAATGTTATCATTGATTTGATCACCCCACAAATGTAACAATTCAAATATTCTTTCAGTCCCAACTCTGTGAAATGGACATATTTTAAGCACAATAAAATAAAATAATATATAAAAGTCCTTAGAGAAGACCAAAACTAGTTTTTGGTAAAAAAAACAAAAAAACAAAAAAAAAACAAAACAAAACAAAAAAAAAAGTCATAGCATTCAAGGAAAGACAGCAAAAGTAGTTTGTTGGAAGTTTCAGACTTTGATGGAAATTTTCTTTCAAAAATAGCTTGAAGTGACAGCATGGATTGTCTTGACATCAGTTAATTAATACTGATATAAAAGAAAACACTCAGTTTGCTGCCTTTGATAACATCATCTTAGAATTTTCTCAAATATGTACTTATATTATACTTCTTGATTCCAGCATTTGCAGCCATCTAACTTCCACTGACTAATATGAGCAATATCTACCTCCTGTTTGGTCTTTAAATAAGTATCTTGCCCGCCCTGCTACTATTTTGGAATCACTTAATATTTCTTAATTCTCTGTATTTCTGCTTATCAGATACCTACTCATTTATATAAGGCATCCTGTACACACATATATGTTGCATATATGTATACACACATACACACATATATAAGTTAACATCTTATTAAAAGTGTGAGAGAATAATTGTAACATGTGTAGACTTATGTGTCTCCTCCAAACTTTTCCTGTTACTATGTAACAGTCTCAAGAAAAATAAACTTTTATAATATGTGTTCAAATGAAAACTATGACAAATCTAAAGATGTCTTAGAAATAAGCACATGATAGAATCTGCAACAAGCTGCTTAAAATTTTTCTTGTTCAGAATTTCTTCTAACACACAAACACACACACACACACACACACACACACATATATATACATGTACACACTTGAGGTTAAAATATAGTTTTCCATATCCCTGATATACTATATTACTTTAACATTTGCTCTTTTATAATACTTTTACACATTTAATTATGTCCACAAAATTCTATCTCACATTTAAGGATGTAGAAGGCAAAGAGCATTCACCTTTGGCTCTTGAATTGGAATTTAATAGACTAAATTCTTTATTCAAAATCAATGGGTGCATTTAGCTCTGAATTCGCATAATATTCCAAATTCTGAACTTGTATAGAGTTTCCACTATAACATCTATGAACTTTCTCTGGGAGTTCGGGTTTAGTGACATATGACCTCACATAGAAGAGAAACAATAGATGCAATTCAGGAAACGAAAATTTAACTCATAGCAATGCAATCTCAGAGCAATGTGCATGTTGTAGATCGTATATTGGTCTCCAGGAACCTCACCAAGGTAGATGGTGATCATTTTCCTGCAGATATTAATACAAAAAGATGAAAAGATATGTTTGAAAAATAATAAATCCTGTAGAAGATTTTGAAACAGCTTGTGGAAGATTTTATGATATGTTTATTTCTGAAACAACTTTAGGCTTGACATACTTTTCATTAGAACACATACAGAATAAAAGGTCATTTTCCGAGACACTGCTACATATAAACACTAAAAGGTTGTTTGGAAGAGGCATTTAAATCTTCATGTCTCACATATTTAATAGAAAGTTAGTCATATTTTCTGGACAGTAATAAAAATGAAAACAAGATAATAAGACCCAATATGTAAACTCTGCCTGCAAGAACAAGGCAACACTTAACTGAATCAAGAATTTAAAACAAAGCAACTACCTCTATAAATTGTAGATAAGAATGGAATATGTCACAATAGAAAAATAACTTCCAAGAAACACAAAGAATGAAGTAAACTGTGATATTTTTTCCTAAAGAAAATAGGCATATCTAATCTACTATAATTCATTCATGAGCTTAGCCTGGGGAACATAATTGGCCTTCTGAACATAGGGATGATATAAAAAAAAAACACTCTTAACAGGTCCTTATTAAATTTATTGGTTTATTGGTAGAAAAAACATACTTAGTATTGGCCGTTTTTATAAGCCAGGAAAGAGCAAAGACATACAATTAATTTGTTCTTAGTGTAGGTCTGAATCTGGTTTATATTACCAATTATGTCAATACTAACTTCTAAAAATTTCAATGACTCTATTTAGCTCTAAAAGACTCTGTGTGTGTGTTTGTGTGTGTGTGTGTGTGTGTGTGTGTGTGTGTGTGTGTGTGTGTGTGTGTGTGTGTGTGTGTGTGTGTGTGTAAAGCAGATTTTAAACAAAATACATTAGTATAATCCCAGGACTTTGGAGGCAAAGGCAGCTAAATCTTTGTAGTGTAATGGCCAGCTTGGTCTAAGTTCTAACTTTCAGGGCAGTTAGTGCTTCATTGTGAGATAAATGGTGGGGAAGAGAGGCGGAGGGAGAGTGGGAGGGAGAGTGTGATACAGGGAGAGGGATAGAGGGAGAGGAAGAAGGATAAGGGGAGTGGGAAAGGGATAGAGAGAGAGGTAGAGATGATGCGGTCTGAGATGGTGAGTCACTGGGTACAGTGCTTGCAGCACTAAAATGAGGTTCTAAGTTATCTCCAGGATCCATGGAAAAGAGACAGGCCAACATTGTACCTGTAATCCTAGTTAAGTCACTGAGAGACATCCTTAGAGTTCAATGGCCACTCAGAGGAGTAGGATCTATGAGCTCTAGGTTCAGTAAGAGAGTGCCCCCCCAAAGAAAGATGGCTTCAATTGAAGGAGAACCCAAACACGAACTTCTTGTCTCCACATGAGTGCCCACATATGGACATATACATTCCACATGTATGCACACCGACACACGATACTGTTATTAACAGTAATGATATAACATGAATGATTTAAATGACTGTGACTTAATATAAAGCTGCCCAGCCAAGGTAATTATTGTATCTAAAAGACACTGAATGCAAGTGAAGAGAACATGGGGCAAAGAATGCATCAAAGCCTTCTTTCAGCCTATATTCATTTGTGAAATACAAATGCACTTATTGATACATTTTTTTCTATCCTTGTTTTATTTCTTACATCAGTCTGATCTTCCCCAGTGTGTTTTCTCCTTTCTGCATCATATCTAGTTCACTACAACCAAGGCTATATCCCCTGACAGAAAGAACTGCATTGTGAAAGCAGGAATTCTTTTTCATTTACTCAGGCTTCCTCACAAAGCTTTAGTCATATTTCAATTTCAATGCATGTTTTTTGAGTCAAAATGAATAAACATAGTTTTGTTTCCATATAATCACAAAACAAGATTATAGGTGATATTATTGTACATGGCTTTACTCAAGGAGAAAATGCTTTGCTTATGAAAGAGTGAAGGAAGAAAGAAAGAAAGAAAGAAAGAAAGAAAGAAAGAAAGAAAGAAAGAAAGAAAGAGGTAGAAAGGAAGGAAGGGAGAGAGAGAGAGACAGAGAGAGAAAGAAAGAAAGAAAGGAAGGAAGGAAGAAAGGAAGGAAGGAAGGAAGAAAAAGAAGGAAGGCATAAATAGCTGCAATAGAAGAGGTAAATAAAGTGTTTTTCTCTAGAAAAGAGGAATATATATTGAAAAAATCAATTTTTCAGTAAGTGAGCTATACCCACAGATGAGGCAGGCTAACAATACTTTCAAGGAGCAGTTACCAGTTACACTTGTGTGTGTGTATGTGTGTGTGTGTGTGTGTGTGTGTGTGCGTGTGTGTGTGTGTGTGTGTGTGTGTGTGACTAAGAAGGCTTTTAAGATTATTTTTATATCTTACCAGCATAATGATTTTGCACATATTCTGTGTAAAAAACTGAGAGGAACAAGAAAGACAGAGAAAGAGAAAGAGAGAAAGAGAGTATGAGAGAGACAGAGATTAGAGAGAGAATTTCTTTCTTTGCATATCTGTGTGACAGGCAGGAAAGATTATAATCAACCTTTTAACTAACTAAAGAGATAAACAACCAATGTATTTGCAATTAGGTAAAATTCCACAGAACTCTATGCCATGTCTGATTGGGCAAACCCTCTAAAAGACCTCCAAAGTCACTTGGAGGTTAGATGAGAACCCATTGTCTTTTTAAATGTCATAAGAGTTCAGCAGAGTAATGTAGCTTTAAAGGACAAAATTATAATAAAAAGGGTAACACAGCAATGTATTTTTATCAGTATTAATTATTAATACTGAGATTAGAAAAGAAAGGACTTGGAGTTGGATATGCATCTTGATTGAACACTTTCATTCATTTCCCCCTGTAAGTGTGAATATTTTGCAGCCATTCGAAGGGAAATATGTATGGAAAGAATAATGGACTCAACTGAAAAAAAACTGAATATGAACTGCAAAATCTTTTTAAAAGGATATGTACATAGATATATATTTATGTTTATATATTATATATGTATATGTATATATAATATTGAGACTGACCAAATACAGCTTTACTGATGGAGAAAATGCTTTGCTTACAAAAATATAAAATAGCTGCAATAGAAGAGGTAAACAGGAAGTATAAATATTCAGGTAGATTTGATAGCAGAAGACAGAAAGCTTCCTGACAATCCTGTTGTGCTCTTTCTCTGTCACCTATTTCCCCTCCCTGACATCCCACCCAGAAGGAAATTCATTACAAACTATTCATGGTGGGAATACATGCCATTAATTTTGGCATGTTGTCTTTGTACGAATAGACATTTAATGAAAACTTTAGATATTAATTATACCAAATTTCCCTAAAATTAATTACAAAGTTTACTGATCACCACACTAAATAATAGCAGCTCTTAACACTTCATAGATGGATTTAAAGTCCTATTTATTTACAAATTATTTTGATTTCAAGGAATAAAGGAATAAAATGATGTATACAAGAAACTGGGGCTAAGCATATTGCTAAGTAAATTATACTCTTAGAAAGAGATAGAAGTGGATTTCAAACTGATGCTATTAGGCTTCAAGACCTGTTTTCAAACCATCTGATTCTGTCTCCAGTGGTGGTAAGCATCTTTTAGGACAGTATCATCTTAAATTGTTTTAGTTTACACAGCTCCCTTTCCTGGCAGGCGACAGAGGAGCTGCAGCATACACCTTGATTGGTTGAAACCTGACATCACACTTAATAACTATCTCTGATATATCTCTAGGGAGAGGAGAAAACAAGGCTGTCTCACAGTGTTGGCCTACAGACTTCTTGCCGACATTTGGGAGGTACAGAACCATATCATAGATTGTTAAAAAAAGTAGACCTAGCTTCAGTGAGATACTGGTGACTGTACTGACACGGTGACATGCGGAACTGTGAAAGTAAATCCTTAGCAAGGCACAGTAGTCTGTTCCTATAGAAAATAATGTAAGGTATTTATTTTGAGTTTTAAGGTTGCACCACTCACACCTATATAAAGATCTTGGGACAGATGAGAAGGTTTTGCAACATAGCTGGGTGTCAATGAAAACATCTTAGGCTGACATCAACTACAAAAGAATGCCTTAGAGATGTCACTAAAGATAGATATTAGAGCAGAGGATGCTTGATTCCACACAAAACCCTGCTTGGTCCCCACTCTCAATTTGATTGACCATTGGAAAACAGATTCTCCTAATGAATGCTTATGTTCATCTGAGTGTAATTCAGAAATGTAATGCCAAAGAGAAAATTGGTTCAACATGTACTGTACCATATAAAGTAATTCTAAATTCTAGTAAAATCATGTGGAATGAAGAGACAGAGAAGACAAGATATAAATAAAATAATGGAGCCAACCTTATATAAAGTTGACAAAATTTAGTAATGGGATTCAAAATTATTACTGCATAAAAGTTAAAAATATTTTTAGATATCTGAAAAAATAAATTCATGAAATTCATCAATGACTTCGAAGAATCTAATTTCTCAACTTGTTTAATTTTTAAAACCTATCTAGTGGTCTATTATAAAAATTTAGGGAAAATATACATGCCATTTTCTTCTTCATTCTTAGTCTGACCCAGTTAGTTACATGTCAAGCAAAGACTGGCTCCAGCAGCATATGTATAGTAGAGGATGGCCAAGTCGGTCATCAATGGGAGGAGAGAGACTCTTGGCCCTTTGAAGGTTCTATGCCCCAGTGTAGGGGAATGCCAGGGTCAGGAAGCAGGGGATGGTGGGGTGGTGAGCAGGGGCAGGGGGTAGGGAACAGCAGTTTGTTTTTGTTTTTTATTTTATTTTATTTATTTATTTATTTTTGGAGGGGAACCTGGGAAAGGATATATTCTATGACATGTAAATAAAGGAAACATCTAATAAAAAAAGAAATGTAAATAAAGAAAATATCTAATAAAAAAAGAAGTAACAATACTTCCTCTACTGTGGTATAACAGCTAACACACATGAAGGGCACTGCAGCTAGGATGAAATATATCTCTTGTAGTGTGGTTTGAAGGAGGTTCCAAAAACATCTCCCACACTGGCCTACTTAATGCTAACATATCCACCCACCTGATCAGAAAGCACAGATCTGTCTCAGCCCTCTTTTTTGATTTATGTGATAAGTGCATTATCTACTATTAGGATGCACAGATGTTATGTTGCTAGGCACGCCCTAAAATTACTAGTGACTTGTCCACATTAATACATATAAAATTTACTACGCATGTTACAGGATGACTTTTCTCTTCCTCCCTTTTCTTCTTTCTCTATCTCTCCCTTCTACCTTGCATTTCTCTCTTCTATCTCTCTCTCTCGGGTTATGGTATGTGTGTATGTATACTGTTGTATATAGATAGACTTAATATCCTATTTCATATATATGAAACAATGCAGACTAAAAAATCAAAGAAAGATCAGATGTAAAGGCAAAATCATAGATTGTTGGACTACAACAATATTGTTGATATTTCAGAGATAATTCATTTCACTGCCATGAAAATAATCAGGCTCAAACTCAAAAGAGTTATGTGGACTGACCAACTTTGATGACAATGTTTGATCAGAAACCAAGCAGAATGTTTTCTGTATCGGAGCTTGTAATATGCCAGATATATTAAAGGCATGTGTAGAAAAGGCAAACAGGCTTTGTAAAGTTGACTCAGAGTGAGACTTTTAAAAGAATAAATAGACCAGGGCTTAATGTTGGGAACTAAGATAAATACAATAGCCCCAAAGAAAGTGAAATGCCATTCCAAGAGAAATTCTGAAGCTTAGGCTCCTGTCAGGAAAGAGAAAACTAGACATAGTCTATAGTGTCTTGAAAGTAATGATGCCTTTATGCTTAATATTTATTCTTTACTTGAACTATCAATTCCTACATACAAGTTTTAAATATTTTATCATCCAACACCTTATTATACCTTTTTACTATGAACTTTACATTTTAAAATATTATTGCATTAAAAATGTAATATATTATCAAATAACCAATTACCTCATTTTTATCAACAAATTTTTATTAATTTATATTTAAATTAATCAACATTAAGTCATAATGTGGATGGTAATTAAAAGAAGAGGAATATATTCGTGATCCTTGGCATGGGTAAATGTATATATTTCCTAAATATCTTAAGTGATATAAGTGCTATTTAACTTTTTAGAAATCCACCAGAACTTCAGAACTTCAGTTACTATGCTAATAAAATTTTCTGCACTTTTACATTGTACTATTTTTCCCTGAAATCAGAATATGTAAAGCTAGCTAAACAGAAAAACAACTCATGTGCCTCATTGGTGAAATTACTTTTATAATACGTTACAAAAGAACAAAAAATCTTTGGTAAAATGTAAATATATTTGGATGCATATTTTTTGTTTTTTGTTTTGTTTTGTTTGTTTGCTTGTTTGTTTTCTTTTTAAAGACAGGGTTTCTCTGTGTAGGCCTGGCTGTCCTGGAACTCACTCTGTAGACCAGGCTGTCCTGGAACTTAGAAATCTGCCTGCCTCTGCCTCCCAAGTGCTGGGAATAAAGGTGTGCTCTGTCAGTGCCTGGCATTTGGATGCATTTTTGTTTCAGTTTTTCAATTTCAGTGCCTTCCTTGACACTGTGTGTATGACATCTTATTAGAAACTCTAACTTATTTCCCTTTTGTGACATGACACAGGAACATTATATGCTACTGTGTTACAAATTATCTTCTCAAGTTTCCAATGAGACTTAATCCAAGACAGTTAGTGATGTGTGCACATTTTAGTCCAGGTTAAAACTGAAAGAAAATATTTGAAGTGATAATATTTAAGAACTAGGACAGCATGTAAAATGATATTTTTATAGAGAATTCAAATGAAGATCGAAGTAAATTCTGGTGAGAAGCTAACCAAGCAAAAAAAAAAAAAAAAAAAAAAAAAAAAAAAAAAAAAAAAAAAAAAAAAAAAAAAAAAAAAAAAAAAAAACCACTGCAGATTACCTGTATTCCAATTAAATATGGTAAATGAATACTTGACCGGAATTCATTTCCAGTTCTATTTATACAAGAATGACCCATTAATATAGGAGATGAAATTACTAGAATTTAAGCAATACAATTATACTTAAGTACATGAGAATTTATCAGACTTTAATCCAAACAGAACTGTTATTCAAAGGTCAACGGTTGTGTCTGAATTGTTCAAAGTACATCCCATTTTTTCTATAATTATATATAGATCAGGGACAATATAAGCAATCACAGGCAAAAGATAGCAAAACACTTATATGCACCCTGTGTTTCAAGTGTCAGTCATGTGTAGAAAAATTGGTTGTGGTACTATGTCTCTTCTGTTTATAGAACTTACTACATGGTTATGAAAAAGAACTGAAATTTATTTAGCAAATGTCTTTCAGTGAACGTTCTACTCTATTTATATATTCCTCTGGTTTTTTTTGCCATGACATTCATGTTACCTGAAAATTGCCCTATGTGAGCTTACCAAACATAATTATACTTTAATTAGGCATCATTTCCTGATTATATTTAAAATGCATATATTTATAAGTAAAAAAAATGAATAAAAACTAAAATGCCAGGGTTACAAAAGCCACTTCCATAAAAAAAAAAAAAGACTTATAGATACAACATCCTCTTTTTTAGAGTAAAGAAATTGCTTTTATGAACAAGTGAAATTGTACTATTATCAAAAGATAACTTCATATAAAATAAGAGCCTCAAGTGCAATGAACCCTGTCTGACTAAGGATTATTCTAATATATATATAGTATATATATTAGATATATATAATATATAGTATACTATAATATAATACTATATTATATATATATTACATACATATATCAGAACTTTAAATACATTTGCCTAAATATATATTTGGCTGTATTTTAATTCATACTAAAATTTTATTCTCATTTAATAAAATTACTTACAAAATGTTTTTTTAAAGATCATGTCAAAGTCCCTTCCACATTAGCACACACCACCATACACACAGATAAGCATGCCTTATAGCCATGAGGCAAAATGCCGTTTAAAGTCTAGAGGATTGATCAAGAGGGACATCAATCAACAGGACCTGATATCATATCTAATAAAGATCAATACTTAGGAAAGGCAATTACTCAGTATGATTTAATGTAGAATACTTCATTTGGGGTCACTTTTTGATTTAAGTATAACTGGATTTTAATATTCACAGGTAAATTTCTAAATCAAAAGGCGTGTTTTTCTTTGGATTAATATACAGTCTTTAATATAATTAATATACATGCCACTACTGAAGAAACTGATGTAAAGCAAAAGGAATAAAAAAAAGGTCCTTTTTTATAAGAGGATTGAGGTGGTGAATGACAGGAATCCATATGCAATTCTCATGCTTCTCTTGATATATATAACTGAATCTTTTTCACATTAGAAATAAAAATGAAGTTAGGAAAAGCTTTTCCACTCCACTGTTTGAAAAAAACTCATTCCTCAAGTCTTTACCAAGTAATCTAGAAAATAAATAACACAGTTGTCTTTGGGAACATGAGTAAATATAAAAGCATTTACATGTATTATTTGCAACATAATTTTATGATATACAAAAGGCAGAGAAAGCCAATTGTGACAATTATGAGAATAGGCTCACAATGAGGGAAGAAAAGGGAGAATTATCATTTGTTTTATTCTCTTTCTCTTGCAAAAATCTGGATAAACCATATACTTTAAGGAGAGAGGAGTTTTAACAGCATTTAATGCATGCTAGTGAGAGAAAGACACTACTGCTCATTTCTGATCTATTTCACCTGGCATTCAAAAGCAAAGGGTGGAAACTGCATTGCTGAATACTCAAAGAAGGAAAACTTAAGCAAAGTGTGTTCATGGTATTTACTTTCGCTAAGATTGGTTTGGGTTAATTGAAGAAATAGTTGCATGACAAAAATGAATAGAAGAAAACACTCAAAGAAGACCTCCCTTAGTGCCTGTGACTTTGCAGTTGTATACTGAGTTAGCATTTTCATAGTAGAAACTGCTCCAGTTTATGGCTAGGTGCACTTATTTCTGGTGCACTATTTTTAATGATGGTGTGATTTTTATGAATTTTATCTATAGATTTATGTTTCTTTACTTGTAAGTTCTGTATTTTACCGAGTATTTAGTATTTTAAAATAGTTTTGGTATAATCTACTTTGTTTTTTTGTTTTTAATTTTATTTTAGACTAACTTTTGCACAAGCCTAATTATTCGGGCTCACTAGCGTGATTATGTGTGTGGATGTTGTGTTTGCCCCTACCATTTTCCATATGCTCTGCCTCACCAACACTGCCATCCGGCGTGGTCCTCTCATAGTTGTCCTCTGGGAGTGGAAGGGCACCCAGTCTTGGCCCTGATGAACTCTTACTGCTTGGTGTTTCTGACTCCTCCAGCCCGCTGTCATAGCAACTCTGCAGTGACCCCTGATGTGGGTCCTGAGGCTGACTCACAACAGAAAACGTCACTCTACGAAATGGCTGTAAAAGAAAAGATTCTGAATGTCACTAAGATGTAAGATGATAAATAATCTTATTTCATAAAATACATTAATTACATGTTTAAAACTTTACAGACACTAATTCAATACAAAATGATTAAACAGGTAGAAATATATTTGGATAACTATATGTTACTTAAGACAAGCCTAGCATTTATAATCTTCCTTTATGAAACAAATATAAAAAAAAAATAATACTTTACCCACAAATGCATTGAAATCAAATAAACTAGTTTTATATTTTCAATCCTTTTCCACTCAGTAGTCTTTATATTTTCCACAAATAGATTTGATAAAAAATAATGATCAGTAATTCTTGGAGGAAATAATATACTAATACAATCCATTGTGAAAAAATACATCATCTCAGTACTTCAAATGAGATAAGGCATTCAAATCCAGTCGATATGATATAGACTTTTAATCCGGTGTTTGCTGGAATTCAGCTACAAGCAGTACAGCTGATAAATGAGAACATGAATGTAGTATTAAGAAATCACAAAGTATTTATTACTTTGTTCCTATAGAGTATTTATTTAAGGCACACAGTGAGATGATCTGTAAAACTTTCTTCAACTTTCTTCAATGAATGGAAAATAAATTAAAAGACTCAACTGACTGTAGTTACCATACTTGTATTTCACTCAAACCCAATAAAGTCAAGTATAGTGTTTATTTTGTTTATTACAAGTCCTGAAGAAGTTCCAACTAGAACCAACAAGTTCCTGTTGACACTAACACTAGTACCTGTGTTAGTGTCAATGGCTGCTCATGTCTATTGGGCATGAGACATGCAAGTTATCAGACTTACATAATGACATTAAAATAAATTCAAGTTTATTATTGGAGCAAACCAATGGTTCATCATTCAGAGGGCAAACTAAATCATGAAAGGAATATAAAGTATTGTTTATATGACATAAGATATAATGTATATTCCAAATGCTGCTTGGTAACTGTCTGAAATTCTTAATAACAGTTTCATATATTAATCCCTTATGAATTTGAAAATGACACAAATGTACATAATTATTATACTTTTAATCCACACTCTTCATTCCCAATACACAGTTTAAATTTACTGCTGTGAAACATAGTATAAATTTAAGAAGCTTTTCTCAATGATTGTGTCTCGAAAGCTCATGGTACAAAAACACTAATCCTAACCATGACCAATAGGACTGTAGAGCTATAAGGATTATCTGCACATCATAGGTCAATAAATGAGAAAGTAGGTCAATGAATAAGAATTGTAGCATTTACTCATAATTCATGAATTGGCTTTTTTAAAGACTAATTCATGTTTCTACATATGTCTCCTTTATTCTGTTATAAAAAGAAAAATAAAAGATTTACTAAGAAACCTGCAAAATGCTTATATTTCTGCTACTATATATCATTCTTTGTGAGCTTACTAGAAACATACAATGTATGCAAGTTTCTTCATCCTACTGCAAGCTCTAAAGATTGGAGGGCACTAAATATCATTACAGGTTTTATAATATTTCATGGAATTGGGACAGCAGTATGGAAAAATAGTCATGCAGTATTTCATTGTGGGCAGTCTATAAATTGTGGGATCAAATTCACTAACCAAAAAGCCTACAGACATGGCTTAACAAAGAACTCTCATCTTATTTATGTTTCTATAACAGTTGGATTTGCACTAAGGAAACATTTTTGTTTATCTCACTTTCATTTCTGTTTATATGCCCTCCCACTTACCATGTAGCCAAAAGGTATCTGAAAGTGCCTGAGGAATTTCGGCTCCCTTTGAAAATGTCACTACTACAGCTTTCTTTGCTTTTGTTCATTAAATTTAAATCATGGTTCAGTGGTTAAAGGTACTACAGTTTTCTTAAAACCACCCTGTTCTTTTCAGCAAACACTACTGAGCAGTGAAATTTTAGTGATAAAGATTAAAAGAGGGACCAGAAAGGCCATTCAATGGGTAAAAAGTATTTATCATTCTAAAAAGAAAGTGGAAGAAAGGTTAAAGGTCATTCTTAATTCTACTTTAATGACTTTCATATGTTTTAGGATCAGTTTCAACTATCAAAGCAAGAGTTTAAAATGAACACAGAAATGCATATACACTATTAATACAGAAAAGAAAAATTAGAAATAATTCAAAAAATGTTGCTTCATTTTGTTAGAAAAAAGGACCTTTTGGGTGAAAGTAGTAACTTGAAAATCTGTGCTGAGTTCTTTCTTTTCCCTAATGTAGTGCTGCAATGACAGGAGAACCTCTATCCTTCTAATGAAAACAGTGGCAACATAAAGGACATAGTTCCACAATGGCTTAGCTAATGATTGTCATGTACTTAGCATTTCATTTTCTGGATTTTTCTACCCCATTCTTATTGAGAATATTTTGATCTCCATAACTTATTTTAGAAGAGCATTAGAATTTGCAAATACTAAGTACTTAAAAAGGCACTCAGTTTACCAGTTCCTTTTTGTTTGAATGATGTTTAACTTAATATAGTTTCTAAGTAAATGCAAATATTTATCACATTAAAGCTCAAACCAAAAAGTATGACACAGTGAACAAGAACAAGCATACCAATCATTTGATCCATATAATTAGAATTCTACAATTCTGGAATATCAACAAGATATCACTATATGTTGTGTGTTGTTCCTATTTTAAATATAGAACTACTTCGATGACGCATTTAAACTGATAAAGAAAACAAAGTTAGTTTTAGAACTTCACTGAATTTCTATGCATAGTTTAAAAGTCAACTCTAACAGTACATCACACATATTCAGTTAGTGGGTATATGCATGTATAGAGAAAGCTAGGAGGGATGGGGAGAAAGACAAATATTTGGGGAGGAGAGGAGTAGGGGAGAGGGGAAGAGAAGGGGGAAGAGGAAAAGCTAAAGGGAGAAGGAGAGAGATTTATATCCCATCCATGTTTTACAACATGTATTATAATACAAAATTATGGCACACTCACCCCTCCGATTTAAAGATGAACTAAATGAGTAAGGTAGACAATATGTCAACTTCCTGACAAAAACAGTATTGTGTGTTTCTCTGTACTGTTTCACTTCTGATGTTATAAAGTAAAATTGAGTGACAACTCCTGAGTTTACACACAACTTTGAATTATTTAGAATATTTATAAATAATGAAATGTCAGTACTCACCACATAAACTAGATAAGTCAGCATTAAGGATAATCTGCTCTACAAACCAACGGAGTCCCTCACAGTGTCTACTGAATCTAGAATCAGTTATAGCAATGTGCAGCTCTTTCTCTGGGCACAGAAACATGGATCTGAAAGCATTCAAACTCACACATTTTGGGATATGAGAACCATTACCTAAGGAAAGTCTAAAAGAGCTACTAGCACTGGGAATGGACTTTGTGCTTTGAGTAGCTGAATGGAAGTCGTCATAAATATATCATGCTTCACTGATTCACTATACTTTTATTTATTTGGTACATAATATTGCCAGGGTTTTAAAAATTATATACAGTGAAGAAGCTCAATGGTATTTACATAATACAGTAGCCAATGAAATACAAATAGGAGAAGATTTTATTTAACATGCTTGAAAAAATAAATAGGTCTTATATGTTATTGAACCAAGATGTCTAGTATGTAAGACACAGTTGAAGATCAATTCAAAAATCACCTAGTAAGGTCAAAGAGAAATGATTTTTAAAAGGAGCTGAGTAGAAAAGTGTGACCATCCTTGAAACCCAAAGATAGAAATTAAAAAAAAAATTGCTTATGCTCAAGATACTGTGATCGTCTTTTGGATAATCTAGACCATGGGGGACAATGGTGAAAGGGAGAAAGGAAAAAATGAAGGCACTTAACAGTATTTTTTAAATATATAAAAACAAGAAACAGTATACAAATGAAAAGAAAATAGGCTTAAGCAGAGATGCATTTACTGATTCTTGATACTGTTCTTCAATGTTAGAGAAAACTGTTCATTTTAAGGTGAGAATGTAGCGTGCTAACAAAGCTAGATGTTCAACCGAAGTTGCAAAGAGAATGAACAAGCCCATTGGACACTAAATTAAGTAAAACAGAGAATTATGTTCAAAAAAGCAACAAAGGCAAAAGAAAATTCTTGCATGGGTGCATGTAAAAGGGTATACACATTTTAATAAAGAAAAGTTATACATTATACATTAAAAATAACATAAAGAAAGAGAAAATTAAATATTTCAAAATTCCCTATAGATTTTCTTTGTTACCTTGGCCAAATTAGCTGACCTATGGTTCTTACGCCTTAGGCCCAGGATCTGTAAAATAGAGATAATAATATCTTTCTCTTAATTCTGGGAGAATTAATGAGATAGCTCATAAAAAGAGCCTTAAGCTCCCTCAGAGACACATCCTATAAAAGGTACTCTACCTCAGGCCACTGCTAAATAGCCAGAGTTATCTTCCATCAATTTACTTAGCTTTTTTTTCTTCTTCTTCTTCTTCTTCTTCAGGAAAATGTAGAGCTAGCTAAGTAATTCGCAAATATTCTAGGTAGAAGTCCTAAAGTACACATAAAATAACATGCCTAATTAATGTTGAAAACCACAAATTATTGATGAAGTAATAATGCACGTATGATAACAACCACATATTTCAAGAGCTACTGTGAGGATATCCTTCGTTAAAGACGCACATTCTGGTGGTCAATTAATTTATAAAGGCATCTGTCAGCTACTTTAAGGCTTCAGTATTACATACTAGAAGCTTATGCCTGAGAACAAGACGATCGAGGCTAACCACAATAGTACAGACATTTCCACAAATACATTCAAACTCCAGGTAAGATATCAAGTCAAGAATAATGATGCAGCTTGCCTTCTCTTCAACTCCTATGTGACTCAACCTCATTAGCATTGCATTAAAGTTTCTCTAGGCTGGTAACCAGCCTCCTGAAACCTTTCACATTCATTCAGTTTTCTGGTATCAGATAGAGGCAGTTCTCTGCTTTGTTTTTCTGTTCTCATGGAACTTGAGAGGGCAGCCTCTTTCCTGTCTCCCTCCTTCCTTGGGAATAGCAATCCAAGGGCAGCAATGTATGACCACGGTCATCACTTACAAAAAATGAAATAAAATTAATTCCATGAACTGAAAAGGAAAAACACAGAGTCTAGTCATAGAGAATATTTAAGATATCCAAGTGAAATCTAAAGTATAGTCTGGAATTAACAGATGGATATTTAAAAACACATACATAACGGAATAAAAAATGCATATTTTTTGCTAAAGTAGAGATAAATTTGAGGAAAATAAAGAGGAGTAAGTGCTGTGTCTCATTACATTCCTCAGAGTGAAAGAGTAAACACAACACTGGGTTAGGAATGAAGATAGTTTGTCCTTAGAGTCCATTTTTTATAACTAGTGACAATACCTTTACGGTAATTTTATCTGCAAGAGGATGGACCCTAAGGAGTCCATCTATTGGAAAGAAGCTCAGGTTCAACCTTTTCCTTATTGAGTAGTGCTGTGTCTAACAGACAACTTTATTGGGAACTTTAAATCTTCACCTTCCCTTTTTGCTTCAGTAGTTTCTTCATAAACTGTCTCCTTATCTGGAACTCACATACAGCTGTCTCCATCACATCAATTATTTCTGAATGGGCTGAAAGGCTTTTTTTTTTTTTTCCAATTCACTTAGTTATGTCCATCAAACCGACTTCTAATGACTCTTCGTCAGTCATAAAGCAGTGAAACAGTCATGAGGAGGCTCTTGGCGTAGGAGGAGTGCTGCATTCTATATTAAAAGCAGAGCTGTCTAATGCTGGGAGACCTTTCCCTGCAAATGAACACACGCTTGATGATTTTGGGAACATTCTCAGCTTGTGTCACCGCTACTGAACAAACATACCTAGGATTCTATGGAGCTTTCGTGGTAGGATATTTGTCAGAACCCTCAAACAAACTTTTATCAGGTCTTTAAACGTTTTAGGGGTGCATTCATGTGCTGAAGTCACAACATTCCTCCATACTTCAAAATGCCCGTCTTTCTTTCATGTCCATAGATGAAAGGGTGCTCAAAAGACTCATGTTGAGACATGTGAATTTGTTAATTACTAAGCTTATTTGGGGAAAGTAAAATAGCTAGCTCTTGACTGCTATGCAGTTTTACATTTGACATTGTTGTTTGCATGTGCACTTGAGGTATTAAGAATCCAAAAGTATTCTTAGTTCTACAGATGAGGTCTTGCTACTACAAAACCAGCACTGAAACCATGATTCTTCATGCCAAGAAGGTACAACCTTCCTCTCACTCAAGTTGTCATTTCGACTAAGGCTCTTTCTATATGCATCATATTTATGTCCTGATTTTTCAAGCTAGAAATTAAATACTCAGTGTCAAAATGAAAACTGACTGCAAGACCTACCCATTCTGAAAGTGCAAACTGGCCTCTGTGTTTTGCACTTTATTGCATGAAAGACATGTAAAAACAGAATAAGCAAAGTTGAAAATTCTTGGCAAAAATAGCCAAACTTATCAACAAAATGATTTTTAAAAGCAAATGTTCTAGAATATAACTCATTGGGTTGCTATAACATAGGCACTATTAGCTGATCTATTTTTCATCATTTCTGACTGGTTCTTTTTAAACCTAGTCCACAGTTTAGCAAACCTTTTTCCACAAAGAGCCAAATATAAATATTTCTGGTTCTGTGAGCCAAACATCTCTGCTGCAGTTACCCAGCCCTGTAGCTTTGACATGAAAATACTCATTGAACACACAAAAGTAAATTGACAAGGGAGATTTTATTTGTAGACACAACGTTTTGAGATTCTGATAATGTTTCTATCTCATAAAATGTTACTATTGTTATTTTTCAATATTTACAACTATAAAGAAAAAAATCAATCCTATTTGGCTGACTATTCAAAAAGAAGCAGAAGGCCAGATTTGGCTGAGATTCCTCAGTCTGATACAATACAATATCAAGTGCCATACAAAGATGTCATGAAAAATTAGAGCCAATTATTCAAAAAGATGTTTTCTAGTTCATGGGTTACTTGGATGCTTCACTTCAGAGACTTGTTGCTAAACTTTGATTTGTATAAATGTCTTATTCATTATACAGAAGAAAAATTACACAAATAATTTTTTGTTGATGCCATTTATTGTGGATACAAGAATATATCAGAAGGCATTAGCAATGACAGAAAAGAAATATAAAAGTTGGAGAATGTGGAGGAATGTTAGGAAATGCTGTCTTGTAGATGTAATATATATGTATCCATGAGTACTCAGGAGTCACGGACATCTCCAAGATGTACAGAAAAGAATACGCCATGGAGGTAGAAGGGAACCAGTTGCAACAAATGAGGATTAAAAGGGCTAACAGAAAGTCAGGTCATTCACAATACATTGTATGTATTTTTGAAATTGTCAAAATTTAATAAAAAAAAATAAAGGAGACCAAGTTAAAATAAATTAGCGCTTCTTCACACCTGGATAACTTGGAAGTTTCTGTTGTAAATCATGAATAAGTCATGCCAATGTTTTCGTTAGACAAGAAGCAAAACAAAAGCAAATGAGCAAACAAACAAAAACATCTACTGTGGACACTTCATTTGTACTCTTGTTAGACCAAAGACTGTGTTACGTCCCCACCTCTACAGAATGAAGAAAATACAGGGCTCATAACATGTGTATCTTTAGATATAACTTCCTTCAGCACACATATTTTCACCTTCTGAAAGAATGATTCCAAATAAAGATATGCCAGATGCTGACAGAAATTTGGATCCATTTCATACCTAACAGCTTCCCAAAGTGTTCTAACAAGGAGATAAAATTGAACATTTACTAAGAAACATATACTGAACCAATACTTTCTCATTGGATTAAAACACTGCTTCTCAACAGAAGTTATAGCACATACTGTTGATTGGGCCAAGAACAACCTAGCTGAGGAGGTCCTAGGTCCTAGAGAAGAACTTAATACCACATCACTGTTAAACAGACATAGTATCAAATTGCTCTCTAGATTATTACCTTCATACCCACAGATTAGTTCAACAATCAACCCTGTTTTAGATGGGCTGCCACGAATCATTTGTTTTGTTTTCTTGCCTTAAAGTGTAAGTTAACTGGGACCTGAGAGATAGTTCAGCAAATGAGAGAATTGTTGCTCTCTCAGAAAACCTCACTTGGGAGACCAAAACACCCAGAAAGGCACAAACCCATCCAAAAGTCCAATTCCATTGCATCTGATACCCTCTTCTGACATTAAGGGCTTCCAGAAGCATACTACACATAATACATACATCTGAGAAAAAACCAAAAATACATAAAATAAAATAGGTATATCCAAACAATGCTGTAAAATAACATTTATTAGTACTTGGTGCATGTATTTTGAGAGATGTGGCTTACCATGAGATGCTCTTTGCCATATTTCCTTGCATCACAGCTAAGTATAAAAAAGGCATGGTCTAATGTGAAATGATCTCATGGTGTTCTTTATAGATTCTTTGTACATTGCTTTTGGGGGCTGGTTTTATAATCCTGTATTCCTGGTATTTTGCTTGTTTATTATGATTTTTTAATTTTTTTGTCCTTACAGGGTTTGGTGTGCATCTGTGTGTTTGTGTGTATTTCTTATACTTTATTTTTTATTTTGTTTTGTATAATTTTATTTAAATTGACTGTTTTCCCAAGACAGAGAAGGGGAGGGCACAGAGTTGGATGGATGGGAGGGAGTCTGGGAGTAGGTTTTGGAAACCTATAATCAGAATATATTATATGCATTTTTATTAAAAATAAAAATAAAAACAAAAACAAAAAAAACAAAAAAAGAATCCCTCTTACCCATGATTTGACATTTGAACTTTCACTTTATCTCCTGTAGTGGTTTTTAATCTACTAGATCCACAGGACATCCTGTAGTTCAAGAGAACATTCAAGACCTTCACTTTTAGATGCCATCAGCCCTGGGAAGCCTTCCTTTCATGCTCAGTACATGACAATTCCCCTCCTCTGCAGCTGCCTTTAATAATTTCCCTTAAACCAATATCTCTGACATATATAATCCTAATAACAGGTGCTAGCAAGGTTGAAATAAAATATAGTAATGAAAACACAGGAGACTCCAGTTGGACTTCAATTCCTGTTCACCTGAGCTACATTCCCTTGTAAATCTCTTTGTTGACATATACTGGAAAACAGGAAGGCAGAGGGGGGTCCTAGGTAAGGCGAGGAGAATATTGACATGTAACTAATGAGAAAAATACTAACTTCACAATGGCGTTCACTCTAACAAAGACTTATTAAGCACTTGCTTTGTGCCTTCCACTGTGCTAAAACATGTACAGCTGGTAAATTCAGTCATTAAAGCCAGTTGGGGAAGGTGTAGATTAATCATTCAAAAGCTTTCAAAACCTACAAGCAAAAGTTTCTTTTCTTTTACACTTTTCACTCTGGCATTGTGATAATCACACTTGGTTCTCCTGTTCTTTGCTTGCTTTGCATGGCTGCCTTACACACCTAGAGAGTTCCAGAAACAGCTGAACAAGATCGATAAACCTGCGTGGTAAATTACACAGTTGGAGCTAGTTCCCCAGCAGTCCATAGGAGCAATGATGAAGAACCAAGGGGAAATTCCAGCAGGACGGGCCAGGTTTGTAAATGTTAAACCATTAGAAGTAAACACATAAACAGCAACAAAAAAAAAAAATGCTTTGAAAAACTACCTTGTAAAACACAGAAGCACAGACAGGGGCCCGGAGCAAAAGCTCTGCAGTCAGTTCTCTCTTATTGAAATGAATGGAAATGAAATATGCATTTTCCGAGCCACTCAAGCAGATGCTCCATTTTCTTCTCTATTTTTTTTCTTTCTCTATCTTAGATACTTCATCTAAACTGCACCTGGTGAAATCTGTTTAGGAAGCTATATACGTTTAAAATCCTCGGATTTTCATATTGTATGGAATGAAGGTTCCTGTCCTTAGATAGCTTTTCTTCACAGAGAAGTAGAGAAAGTCTCTGAACTGTTACTTTGTCTTTGAATGATGAAACAGAACAGAGCCTAACTTTGGAGGCAATCCATTGCACAGGTAAGTCCCATTGTCTGAATTATCTTTTATTCAATTGTATCATCCTAATTATCCAAATGTTGTTTTCTTTTTTAAAGAAAAATCTACCAGGGAATATAGAGAGCAATATATTTAATGAACTATTTGTGTTAACTTTTATTCTTTATAACGAATCAAGTGATTAGAAAAGAAAAATGAACAGAAGAGTGAAATGCAGAAAAAAAAGAATGACCTTTTAATAAAGTTGATATTCCAATGTGGAAACTGTGTGTTTCCTTATCTGTAAGAAAGAATTAAAAGTTGCAGATAGAATTTCGTTTGCCAATCAACTGACTTTCAAGCAGCGAGGTACAACTGGGCGGTACTCTGAGTGTCTCCACTGCATTCACAGAAGTTATTTGAAGTAGAAGAAAGAAGCCTCAGAAGAGTTAAAAGTGGAGCAAGAAGGAAGACTCTGGTCTTTTCCCCACTGCTTACAATATGGAAAGAGAGGACTACATCCCAGGGACACAGCTGATCTTCAGAAGATGTTAGAATCAAAGAACAGGTCTGTCCTGGAACTTCGGAATGTACAATACTTTGCCAGCTACTGGCTCTTAGCTTGCTTTGACACATTTTGTTTTCCAGCAATAAAAAAATGCTTTTAGTTGATTTTACCTATTGTGTCCACAGTAATAGGTTCCAAAGCAAAAGAAAAATTACATGGAAGATCATACATGGACCTCAACCTTGGAGGGAGAAAAAGAAAGAGAAGTGGCTGAGTTGGTCTTCACGTTTGTGATAAAGGTTTTTGTACGCATTAATATTCAAATGTTGAGGCAACAGAGTATATCACTCCATTTTTTTTTTGTGTAGCAACACTTAAATATGTGTAAATTTATGAGTTTGACAAGTCTAATATAACCCACAAAGGTCATTTTTTAAATCTTACATGTGTACTTCATATTAGATTCTCTGCATTTGCTTGCTTCAGTTTTTTAGAGAGGTATGCTCGTCATATATCCGTGGGTGACATGGAACTCACTATTTAGATAAAATTGGCAAAGCTGTGCATTTCCTGCTTTTGTCATTCAAGTAATGTGAGTACAGATATGCAACCAAGCATGTCACTGTCATCATAGTACAGTGGAAATCCAAATTTTAAAACAAAACAAAACAAATGCAAAGGATGAGCAACCAAGACCCTGGGACACCTGTGTTATGGAAAATTACCACAAATTTAAGTTTGAGTTGTCCAATATATTATTTAGGGCAAATCAAATCAGAATAACAGAATTTTTTTGTAGGACAACAAACATAAAGTGATTATACTTAGGTCATTAGTTGGTCTGAGGCATAATGCTCTTTAGGTATATATAGATAATAATTTCATACTTGTAAAAGTACAAAGAGACTTAATGACAAAAACAGATTGGTCTATAAGCAATATCAGTGAAGTGTATACACATAAGAGGTACCTGTTCTTCATACATTTTTAGGGAGCATGCAAAACAATCTTAGAAATTACAAGAAATAATTTCATCCTATCTCAGTAGAAAGAAAACATAAAACAATGTTGATGATAATGAGCACCTTGATTTTAAAAATATGGTCTAATCTACACAGGGGAGGGTTATTATACTATTAGTGTCTGACAGTCATTTCTATTCTTTATTTGTAGATGTTTCTTTGTATTTTTTCTTTGTATTTTTTCTCCTTTAATCTTTTAGAGAAAAAATAAAAGGTTGAAGAGAGATAAATTCTGTATATGAAAAGCTTAAGTCTTTCAGAATAAAAAGAAAAGTATTCATTAACTATAAACAAATGTTGGCATTTTGTGATTCTTTACAATCCAGCTGTAACACTTAGACTTAAAAATGATTGATTTTCATACAGTAAACTCATAAAATCCTAGAGTTCAAAGTGAAAGCATATTTGATAATGTAATCTAGCTCTCCAATATTCTGCATAAGTTATTCAAATATTCAGTACTACAAAAGGAATTTATTTTAGTTATCATCTCATTAAGGTTGGTGATTGAATTCTTAAGCTTCTGGACAGATGGACATTTTAAAGAATGTGACAGGAACAGAACAATGAAGCAACTGCAGAAAAATCATACTTTATTAGTACTATTGTTTGGTTTTCTAATCAGCTTTACTGCCACATCTGTCATAGATTTGATTGTTGCATTTATTATATTCTTATTCTCTGTTTCAAAGAAAGAGAGTCTCTGAAATTACTGTATTTTAAACTTACCATTTTCTGTACATTTATAAATATTGGCATTTCCTACACATTATACTAGTTTAATTTTCACTGTAGAAGTGAGAAACATTCAACCTGTGGGACATCTACAAATTGTCAACTTTTTTATACAGTAAAATCTTTGACTCACTGGTGTTTCTGTCCCACTGGATTCTGTCATAAACTTTTTCTATATTAATAAACTACAGTAAATAATAAACATGTAATTAACTCTTATTCTTGGGGAAGAACAATGTATTCTTCACTTTTTTTAATGATTAGCTTTAGCTTTGAATAAAAATGGTCTATATTGGCAGGTAATAAATTAAGAATGGAGTTTTTAAGTGCTCTCTACCTAATAGAATTCTAAAGTTAAAAAAACAAAAATAAAACAGATTATCTCAAAAGTTCACAAAGATAGTGCAAGAGAAGTCCAATTGTAACTAGAAGTTTTTTTTTTTTAATATATAAGTCTTTTATTGGCCCAAAGAGCCCAAATTGTACAGAGGATCTTGTTTCTGGAGTCGGGTAATGTGAGTCTTGTCAGCCTGCTACACTGTTCCCTTTTCAGATACAGATGCCATCCCAAAACTTTCTCATATCCTTCTTTGTAACTGTTGTGCCTTGCTTGAATCAGAGCTGCTAAATTTGAAACAAGTTCCATATCATTTTCTTCAAGGATCACTTCATCCTTCTTCTAGGCTTGAGAGACAGAACAAGCAACCTGTCCTTACCTGAACCCTGCAGGTGTATTTTTCACCCAAGAAATTACAGATTTCACCCAAAGAACCATTCTCCTGTGTAACGACTTGATGGGGAAGTGAGTATATACAGAGCGCATCTTGCAACAGAAATCCAGTGTAACACCCTTGATCATGTTTTGAACATGACTGCAGATGGTTCTGACAGTGGCCAGATCCTTCCTGTTATCCTACTGTTTGTTGACTCGGAGCCTCTTCTTTTTCTTTCCAAGGAGACTCAGCTTTACACTGATTTGATTGAAGTCCCCCCAGAGGGTTCCCCTTAGACCATTCACAATGACTGTGCACCCCTTCAGAGTGATGTTGACATTTTCTGGAATGTTGACAGATTGCTGAGAATGGTCTTCATTCTCACAGTAGATGGGGCAAAGAGCTTAACTAGAAGTCTTTACAGAGGGGAAGCCCTTGGTCCTGTAGAGGTTTGATGACCCACTGTAGGGTATGCAAGAGCAGTGAGGCAAGGCGGAAGTGAGTGGATGAGTCAGGGGTACCCTATTAAAGGCAAGGGGGAGAAAGGATGGGATGAAGGCTTTGTAGAAGGGAGACTGGGAAGGAGGACAATATTTGAAATGTAAATAAATTTTAAAAAATTTAAAAAAAAGACGAAGTCTTTAAAAGACAGTTTTTAGGAAATACTGGAAGAAGGAGAACCATCCTTAGGAACACCCTTGATGAAGTGAAATGGACTTATAACGCATCCTGAGAAGTTCTAACACTCACTGTCTGCTTACCTTTGTGGTTTAGACATCATTTCATTGTCACAATGTGACATTAGGGGTAAGTCTTCCTGTTTGACTGTATTTCACACAAGATGCCAGCGCCCCTGAAGAGAATGTGCTCACACTCACACAGCTGCTGAGTGAGCCACAGATGGGCTCTTACTCATCGGGCAATCATGTAGCCTTGGCTGAACTTGAGCAGTTGATAAACAGTCAGAGAGACTTCTGCATGTGATGATAAGAATACTTGCCTAATTAAGCTATACTTTGGCCCAGGACAGCTTATTTGAAGAAAAAGAAAACAATGTTAGAACAATGCAGACTAAAAGAAAAAAAATATTCTAAGGAGAATAAAGCCAATTACTGTAGCTGGCACTGATAGGATTTCTTTTCCCTCATGATCTGTCAGATAAAAGGAAACAGACAATGAGATTGGAATTCCACTGGACATTTTCCGTAGGTGGTGGTTGTAACCTTAAGCAAAGTCTAAAAGAAAAGCTTTCCTGTACTTTTCATCATCTAAGCCTGAGCCATTTTCTTGAAATCAGATAGATTTCCTGTCTTATTTTACACATGTCAGCTGTTTACAGCCCAGGTCATACATCTGAATCACTGAAAATAATGGTATATATTAAATAAAATATTAATGAGAAATAAAAATATAAATAAGTATATTAAATAAAATATTAGAGGCCAGACTATATTACAGACATATTTGAGGGATAGAGTTGAGTATCTATGTCAGCAGGGGTTGAAAAATCCACTCTGGTCCTAAAATAAAATAGGAAATCAGTCCAATTTTAATTTGCCTTGGCTTCTGGTTAACTCTCAGTGTTCAATCATCCTATATTTATAAGCCTATGCAGTGGAAGTATATCTTCTTATTCCTCTCTCAGTGTGGTTTGGAAGGTACTGTTTCTAGTTTAATGGTTTCATCCTTAGAGTGACTTGTTGGAAAATGTTTCAAGCATTGTGGAAATACCTAGTCTACATTGTCAAAACAGTTGGGAGAAAACTTGAATGACTATCCCACTCCATTTACATTATAACTACATCATGAAGACTGGGTCAGGTGCGGTCTTTTTGGACTGCTAATACATTCTAAGAAAAGGAATTTGTAATTAAAATCAGCTTGGGATTTTGTTCAGCCACAGAATGACTAATCAGCTTTTATTTGTTAGCTAGTATTGGAGTAACCAAGATATGGGGTTTTTTGTTTGTTTCTTAGTTTTTTTTTTTTTTAAAGGAAAATTTCTTTCAGGAAGTTATCTAACACTTATCAAGAGACTTTTAAAGCTATTTTTCTGTTAATTAACAACCAGTCATGTAGGACTACTGAAGGTCTGATTTCCTGAATTACTAACCGTTACTGCCATTTCTGATGTGGTTTCCAGTTGGCTACAGGCTAATGTCTCCTATAAGACTAGGACAACTTTAGAGAATGCTATCACTAAGTCATATCATATGAAGCACTTCTAAATCTATGTCCTTCCTATTTCCTCTGGGTCTCTCAAATTTCCACTAATATACATATATATTTGCTTCATTCTTATCATTTTTCAAACATCTCAAACTTTTCTATTGATATGTTATATCACAACTATCTAGGACAAATTATTTCCTCTATCCTGTGACATCTCAGCTTGATTCCCACCCATGACAGCAATAAGGGAAGTATATATTGAATCATTATTCTCTACATTCAGTATTGCTATCCTTAGCTAACACAACTATTCTCAATTAACCTAAAAATAAATTGTTTGTGCCTTAAGGACATCTTTCATGATTGATGCAAATTCCAACAATTATTCCACTGAGAACTTTGGGAAGATCAAGAACAAAGATGACAAAAATTTGACTACTCTTCTCAGTTGAAAACCACCCTTGGTGTACTTGCAGTTTGGTTCCTTTAGCTTTCAATTCCAGCAGCTACTTAGTAACAGTTCTTGAGATCCTAACTTTCTCACATTATCTGATTTTGAAACCTAGCATTTCTATTCATCATCTCTATGATATAAGGCAAGTTATTTTCTGTCTCAGTCTCCAAGTATTTAGTATAAAGACAAACTGTGGTATAACTGATGGGTAGGCGCTAAAAACTATAACAATCTCAATCTCTTGAAATCGCTTGAGAGACTGTTCAATATTCAGAGAGGTCCAAGTGCTGGATTCAGAATAGAAAGTGTTTAGTGAATAAACTCAGTGAATTTACTGAGATATACTTCTTTAAAAAAATAATCATTATATATAAATTGGGTAATATTAAACATATTATTTGGCTCCTTTTAGATTATCATCATCTATACCTTTATTTTTATGGCGAGATGTGAGATGATAGTTATAACAGACAATAGATTAGGATTCTATGTAATCCTAAACCAGAAGACATAGGTTCACCACCACTCATCCCAGTTATTATAGCCATTACAGATTCTCCCATGCCACTCCACTGCCCAACAAACCAAGCATTTGGTTATGGGTTTATGAATCAAAAGTAATGTAATAAAGCCAGTGCCAACTAGGTATTTTTTATGAAGAATGATGAGAAAAGTAAAGGAAATAGTTCTCAAAAATAGAGGCAACAGTTGAGAGAACCCAACAAAGACATGTTGGTAATGACCAGATGGTTTAGGTCCTCCTAGAAGACCTGTCACTGCTATCTGGAAGCTAAACAACTTGGCTAAGAGCAACAATAGATGAAAAACATCCTGCTTCATACAAAATAGTCTGCCCTAAGACAAGTGCCTCAAAATGTATCTTTCGGAGCTAGAAATAATAGATAAATTGAAATCAGGTAAAAGGTAATTATGTAGCAGAAACTTATTATAAAAGTCAGTTATCTTTGCACATTTAGTTTGTAAAACTATGGCAAGGGTCACTAAATATAGAGTGACATTAGGTATATTCCAAGTGACTGGGACAGAAATGTCCAAGAATTTGCATTGTTTAAAAAGTCATTCTAAAAACACAACTAAGGGTAGAGGTTTTGAAAATTTTTTTTAATCAGAATGACAAAAATAAATAAACTTTCTCTTCCTACACTGTTCACATGTACATGAACGGGAAGTTTCTTCTAACAGTATTTTCCATTACTTCCTAAAAACATTTATTTATATTACTTTACTTTTGTCAAATCTCATTCCATTCAATCTAATTTCATGCCATCCTGTCCTGTTATTTAATGAAAAATGTTGATTAGGAATCACTGAATTGATAGCATGATCCATTATTGCCTTTCATCAGTGAAAAGAAAATGGCATTTGTCAAAAACAGAGACTACAGCCCCAAACACCAATCCAAGCTTTGCCTTCTGTAGTTTTCTGATAGGGGTCAGAGGGTTTTGTCTAAGCACTCTGTAGAAATCTTTAACTGGCAATGTTAAAAATGACATTCAAGAAGAGCTGATCTCTCTCTCGTTCACATATGTCCTCCACCTTACTGTTTCTATGTACTCTGCCTTAAGAATGAGAACTAGAGCCAACCTCGGTTACCCTTCAATTTGATGTCTGGCACCGTACTTAACAGATGAAAGAACTGAGCCTCAGAATGCAAAAGTCAGCCATAAATTTAAAACCTCTTTCAGGTTGTATTCTTTTCTTTACTTTCTTTCAGGGTCTAGAGATGAAACCCCTTGACTCCTTCCTATTCTAACCTGGCAAGGAACTTCAAAACCCTTCTTCAAGTTTTATGAAGATCCCAGAGTTCAAGTCTGCATCAAGCAAATCCCCTGATGAAAAGGAAGAAAGAAACATAGAAAGGAAAGGAAAAAGAAAAAACCCTCAAATGCAATCTACGGCCATTTAGTTCCTTCAAAGCTTTTCCCATTGAGATTACATTTAGGGTTAGGAAACAGGGACATGCTAATTCAATTTGAATGACGTCTAGTTTTTTTAATGTTTATTTATCTTACTGTTGGATGGAAAACGTAACTTCTCAAATTTCTTACTAAAATTTAATAACAACATGGAACCTTTAAGGAAGGAGGAAGTACCATTTCCATTGTACACTGGGTGGGGTAAGGGGTACATCAGTAGACAGACCACTATGGATGGAGATTAACTTATTAACCAAACTTTGAATATGTGTTCCCTTACTATTAAATAATCAAATGCATTGTACTAAATGATTTTTTCTTTTTTTAAATTAATTAATTTATTTAATTTTTTACACTCCATATTTTATTCTCCACCCCTAGCCCTGTCCACCCTCTGACTGTTGTTCTACATCCCATACTTCCTCCCCAATCCTTGTCTCCTAGTAGATGTCCCCACCCACCCCCACCCTACCTGACCTTTAAACTCCCTGGGGCCTCTAGTCTCTTGAGGATTAGGTGCATCATCTCTGAATGAACACAGGCCCTGCCAGTTGTGGTGGCACATGCTGGTAGGCTTTGCTGAAGGACTCAGAGACAGGAGGATCATGAGTTCAAAGCCAATCTGGGCTAAGTGATTTCTTAAAGCAACTCAGGGGCAGTTTTACTACCATTTCCACAATATCACTTAAGAAAAATAAATTAAATTGATTTTTATTTTTTGACAGTATGACCTATGTGAATTATTACAGAGTGATAAACAGCTATGTGTGTTTAATTCAGTTCACCTGACTATCATTATTCTCCACCAACGAGATCAAAATTATTAATTGACACAACTCTGGTTTAGGAAAATATGAAATTATGGAACTCTCAGCCTATGTTAAAAGTCTGTAACTGAGAGACACATATACAACCAATATGTACACTAAACACCTTCACTTTATTTCAATTAAAAAGTTGACAGTAATCATTTATCTTGTGCTAAGAATTTAAAAACACCAAGATGTATTTTATATCAGGAATTCCCAAAGTTTACTATATATCAACAGTCAAATAGGTGCAAATATTTCTTGAGCTTCTTGGTATTACTTGGTAGAGGGGCACACGCAAAGTACTGTTGATTGAATGAAGCAGTAAGTAAATTAATTTTAGTCTCACACGTTCAAGGTCCTTTAAATATTTGTATAGTCCCTGAAAGAGAAGTTTCTGAGGTGATTTACCAGTGTGAAAGGCTGCTAGGAGGCAGGTAAGAAGTGAAAATTGTATAGGTAGCATTTCAAAAGTGTGCCGGCTTCTGTGTATGGGCAAAACTATGTGTAAATTAGAAGAATAAATAAATTTATATTAAAAATAAGCTATTGTGCCAAATGCTATGGGGTTTAATTAGCTATTTTTCAGAGACAGTAGATATTCTGAAAAAAAAAACACAACCTTCTTTAAATCTTTATCAGATTTTCCACTCCTCCATTAAAATTTTCCACACAATTACTCTAAATTAGTGTAGTTTTACTGTACCTAATTGGTCAAATGACTCATCATATGTAGAATTAAAAAGGAAAAAAAATAATCTCTTGTGCTAAAGATGAGGTTTACTTTTTATATTAGAAGAACAAGCTAATTTATATTTTCTCATTCACAGTGGCTTAGAGCCCTAAAGGGGGAAAACCATTACAGAGCCAACAGTGTCAGCTCGCTCAGCACATGAGTAGTGCCTCATATCAGCCACAACAACTAAACCGCATTGGAACCAATAAAATTTTTAAACAAATATCATTTGAGATTTCATTTGCTTTCCGATGTCACAGTAAGAATATTGTGCCTGTTCAAATCCATATAACTAAATTGCAATAAATACTCTCTCAAAATTTACAGTCCAAAATGCAAATATAAGTGCATTTAGCCAGAAGTCTTTCACAGTAAAATGAAAGGAAAATAAACATGTCATCGGAATACTGAGCTACAGTGTGAATTCAGAATGAAATAATACCTGCTGAATCCTTATGGTGCACTGAGCATCACTCTTGCTTGTCTGAGAGAATGGAATGCTATGAATGCCTGTGGTTTACAACCTAGAGTTCCATAGCACATGAACAGATTAGCTACATTCTTTTAGAATTAGTGGGGAAATAAAGCATTGACAGTTTCCAATTATTGACATATTGAAAGTAAAAGCTACCTATCTTTTGCCTCATCCATTCTTCATGTCAATATTCCCTGTGAGTGAGCTTGCTATTATTTACACTTTTTATCATATGAATTAGAATGAATAAGATGACAGCTAGAGAGAGCCTATCATCAAACTGGTTTAGAGCCAGTACTCATGGATACTTGCTTCAACATTACTACATCTCTAGGAGGCATGAGAAGACAGAAACATAGATAACAATTCCACACCATGGATTGTTCCAAGGAAAACGCAAACCAACCAACCAAACAAACAAAAAACAAGATAAACAAACAAAAATCCCAAACAAAATAGCACAATAAGAAAACTACTGCTCAAAATTTTTCTGTTGGTTAGTTAACAACAGGTATGTTGCTTTGGTTCTGATATGGAACCGAAATTAACTAACAGTACGGGCATGAAACATTTATCGAGGTATAGTAGTCTGGAGATAGTATAACAGATACCATTGGAAAAATCCAGCTTTAATCTATACTACATTAGATGGATATCAGACATCGTTATCATTCACGCACTTATAAAATCCTTTAGTCTGACTTTTAAACTGTCTTGCCTGTGTTTACTTTAAATAGTTATACTGTTCCAGTAGTAGAAATTATGTCATAGAACACTTCAGATCTACATATAAGTTTTTTATACAATAAATACAGAAATATTTGCCTGCTTATTAGGCATGCTTTGCTGACTTACCTACCAGTTTCTCCAAAAGTAGGGATTATTTTGTACCCTCCATTATTAGTAGTATGAAACTGGTGCTCATGATCACAAATGCTTTTGTGTTCCCATTGAAATTTTATTACTTCAGTGAGAAAGACAATGTGTATCCTCACTCATTTGGCCATGGTAGATGAAGGTGTCAGATTTATTACTAAAATTGAAACTAAAAGTTAAAAAGTATATACTTATTTAGTAGCTACAGACTTTAATTTAATTTTTTTCCCTTTGGGTTTTCAAGATAAGGTTTTTCTGTATATCCCAGGCTACCCTGGAACTTAATCTGTAGACCAGGCCATCCTCAAACTCAGAGATCTACTTGCCTCTGCCTCCTGAGTGATGGGATTAAAGACATGTGCTACCCCTTGGTTGGTGGTTGAGTCCCTGGGAGCTCTGAGGTTACTAGTTAGTTCATATTGTTGTTCATCCTAAGGGGCTGTAAACCCTTCAGCTCCTTGGGTCCTTTCTCTAGATCCTTCATTGGTGATCCTGTACTCAGTTCAGTGGATGGCTGTGAGCCTATGGAGTACATATGGTGGGACTGATTGCTCTGGCAGCATGCGTATAGCAGAGGATTGCAAAGTTGGTCATCAATGGGAGGAGAGGCCCTTGGACATGTGAAGGTTTTGTGCCCCAGGTGTAGGGGAATGCCAGGGCCAATAAGTGGGAGAGGGTGGACTGGCAAGCATGGGGAGGGGGGAGGCAACAGGGGTTTGTTCTTGTTTTTGTTTTGTTTTTGTTTTTGTTTTTTCTTGAGGGGAAAAACTGGGAAAGGAGAAATCATATGACATGTAAATAAAGAAAATATCTAATAAAAAATATTCCTTAAAAAAAGACATGTGCTACCACTGCCTGACCAGTAGCTATGATCATAATAAATCATAGATGATTATATATAGATTTTCTCAAAAATCATATAAATTTAATTTTTATAAGCAATGTGTGTCTTTTTTTTAAAGAGACATTGACTAACACCAGACATTGATGCATACAAATGTCAAATGTCAGGCATTAGATCTGGACGCTTCTACTCTTGGAATTGCCTTTTCATTTCATAGTGAACCTATATTCACATTAAAAATATCAGTATTTGTCTCATTAAATATAGCAATTACTTAAATCCTAAACATCTTTTATTTGGCTAAGCTTTGAGATTATTATGACCGCAAAATTGAGTTCGTCTTTTGCCAATCATCCCTGATATCTGGAATATGGACTTGGCCTCACCACCAACTTACTCTCATAATCAGAGTTTCCTAGAAGCTCCAGAACTAAGCCAACTGTACTACAATTCACTAATATGTACTTTGCTACATAGGAAGGAAAATATTTTCTTCTGAAATCTCTATGCTTAATAGTACTTTGAAGTAGCAGATATGTTCTTTAGAATAAGTCTTTTCTCCAGGGTAAAGTATCTGCTTTAAAGAAATACACATCCCACCTAAACCAGTTCAAGGCAAACCTAATGGATTTTCTGTTGTGTAATTTTTAAAACAATATAGTTACTTACTTTGTATGTGTGTTTATTGTTTTGCCTGCAATTATGTCTGTGTCAGAGTGTTGAGTCCTAGAGTGGGAGTCACAGACAGATGTAAACTGTCAAGTATGTATGTTCTGGTACTGGACTTATCCTCTAGATCAGTAGCCAGTGCGCTTAACAGCCGAGCCATCTGTCCAGCCCCTGATGCCTTTTTGTTAAAGATTATAATTTTGAATGGCAGATTAATACTCTAGCAGAAACAATGTTTCAGAACATTATTTCTAAATAAAGGAAAATATTCCATACAATAAATACAAAAATTAATACAAGGCTTTGTTTTATTCCTTTGAGATCAGTTAGGAATCTGTCTAGCATCATAATCAATAATCTAAATAAATATGAATAATTATCACCATCAGTGACCTCTCTCTACCCCACTGAATACAAAAACATTTAGTGAGAAGTAGCACTCTACAGGATATTAACCAAAAATATTAAAGTTTAGTGAATTATGCAGATTACTGACAAAAAACAGACTCAAATTGTCCAATGAAAAATGGCCATTTGAGTAACAGAATAAACAATATATATTACTTAAGCAAAATTTATTTTGCCAACAAATGGGATTATAGCTTCTGGAACCAGAGGCAAAAGATTCTTGTTAGATACTGACATTCAGATACGTAAATCTTCTCACCAGGAGATTGATACATTCAAATCACATATAGCAAGTCAGATTTCTACAAAATTATTAGTTCACACAACTGCTAACCTGAAAAGGTGCTAAATGGTTGAGTTTACACCTCAACTTGAAGAAAATTATATATCAGTTGGGAAATAAATGCAATTTGCCAATTCTAGTGTCATACAATGAAATGAATAGTAGTATACTAAATAGCCATTCTTTGAAATTTATTAGTTAATCCAAAATATTCTCTTCCTCCCTCTCTCTTCCCTTCATTCTCTCTGCCTCTCTCTCCTCTCTTTAAATATATATATACATATAAATATATATTTAGAAGTTTAAATATATGTGTGTGTCTCACAGAGAGAGGGGGAGATAAGGAGAGAGAGAGAAAGAGAGGAGGAGAAATGGAGAGGGGGCGGGAGTGGGACAGCATTCTCATCTCAGAAGCAAATTGATTGTCACCATTTTGGAAAATTACAATATAGTACAACTGAAGCTACCATTAGCTTGGCTAGGAAAATTTAATATTATTGAAAATAATTGATGGTACAATTTTGTGACTGGTTCATGACAATTATATAGAATATTTTCCACTTAACAAACTGGGCATAAGTTTGACTTGCTCTATTACAAAATAATGGTTCTCTCTCATGATGCCTCCCAGAGTAAATAACAGTCTCAAACTCTTTGGCAAGTACAATCTTAACTCATAAAAAAAAAAAAAATCAACAGCATCAGCAACAACAAAAGTCCAAACTAATTGAAAACTAAAAGAAAAACTGCTAAAACCTGCAATTAATTAGAAGCTTTTTATTAGTGAGCAAATGGCTTTTGGCCATTGGCTTCCGTTCCTTAATACAGCTCATTGTAGCTGTTGTTCTTTATGTGTTAAATAGGAAAAAAAGAAAGAAAGCAAAAAGGAATTAGGATGAGACATGAAGTAATCAGTTTTGAATTAAGAAGAAAAGAAAGCGTTTAAGGGTAAAGAGATCCTGACCAACATCTACTTAGTCCGCATAACAAGGAGTGATATAAATTATACACACAGTAAATCCAGTTTGATAATATCATGACTAGTGTTTCTGTACAATGTAGATGTTGCGTAAGGAAGAGACTAAATTTATGTCTCCCAGATGCGATCTTTCCATAGATGAGTGACATATTCAGTCCATCTAATTAAATGAATACTCTGATTCACTACAGGGTGTAAACAGTCACAGAACCTTGACTGTGTGGACAATATATCCCCACTTTTCTGTAAAAACGGACATAGCGTTGCTGGATCAGGACATGAACTGAGAAACTAAGGCAATTTTCTCAATCAAGAGAAGAAAGCTAATAAACAACTGAAAATAATGGCTGATAGCAATAGGTCTCTGTCTCCTCGATAGGGAACCAGAAAAAGAAACAAAATACAGAGGACTAGAAAGCATCCACTGTAGAGCCACAGAAGTTGTTAGTTTTCATTGGGCACTTATTAAACATGATATCCTGCAATCCTATTACCAGTCTTCTAAACTTATTTACCAGTTGCTATGTTATGTTTATTAACAGAAAGGCTGCAATTCAACTCTGTTAACATGGCAACACTAAGGATACATTCCACAGTTTAAGAATAGTGGTTGCTTCAGTCATATACTATTAAAACACTGCTGATGTTACATGTCACCATGGATCACCGTATAGTCATAGAAATAATATGATTTTCCCCAAAAACAAGGTTAGTACGAAACACTTCTACATAATTATAATGTATTTTGTTCTTTTTCTTTAACCACTCAACCTTGAAAAGTATTAACATAAACTAGTAATTTGTACTTCAATAATGTTCATCAAAAGAGATGATGGCTTTTAAAGCACCACTGTCTGATAGAAATACAATAACATACATTTTGGGTTAATAGTTCAAAACTTTCAAACCTCAGAAACTGATACAATCATGAAAACAGTAATAAATGATGAGAATTTAGGCAATTCTGAATTTTTACATGTATATGTGCTGTGTTCACGATGTGTTTGTGTGTGTATATGTGCACTTGCATGTGCACTTGTGCAGGTGGATGTACATGTATGTGTGCATGGAGTCTGGAGTTTGGGATTCCATCTTTACTAAACCTGTACTCCATATCCTGAGTTCATGTCTCTCAGTGAGCCCTGAGTCTGTTTATTTAGCTAGTCTAGTTAGCATGACCCAGGGACCTCATTCTTCTTATTCCCTAGAACTGGAATTACAGACAGACTGAAATGTCCATTAGGCTGTTTGTTTTTATAGTTAATGGAGATCTATATTATATTCTCATGCTTGACCTGAAAACACTTTATATCCAACCCACATTTTCATCTTCAAACTGGTCCATAAACACAATGTCCTTTCAATAATATATTATTATAAGTTGTTTATGCTAAGAATGCAATTGAAAGTGCTTAAAGTATTTAGGGCATTTTTTTTTATCTGTTCAGTTTCAGGATACTTCAAATTACATGAGTATAAATGGCTTTAAATTATGACTTTGAATGTTTAAAACATTGTGTATACTTTTTAAAAGATCCCTACAGGTATTGGTCGGAAACAAACATTGCTCTAAACATTTTTTATCGGAAAGTTTGTGAATAATAACTCGAGTTTATAATTTAAGTCAGCACAAATAAATGATATGCATGTAGCCTTTCGAAAGCATAGCAACCCTTGCTAAGACACATGTGCCAGTTTGACTCAGTCCTCTGTGTTCTGCTAGTACACTTACTCTGCTGGCTTTCAATCACTCATTTAGTTTAGATATTTAGCTACACATCGAGGCTGCATGTTTCTTAAATTGTAGCTCGTTTGGGTCCCTATTGCCTAGTCTGATGCTGTTATGTTCTAATAGAACAGATACCAAATCTGCTGGCAAGTCGATATATTCTTCACAGATTCCAAAGAAGAAACAAGCCTCTGTGGCTTCTAAGCCACTGGAATTATGGCGGGCTGGAAAGTGGAGGAAGACAGCAGTGCTGAGACATGCTCTGAGTGCACAAAAGGTTTTGTAAAAAATTTATAAACTTATAAAACAGTATATTACTACATTCCTATTTACACTATTGAACATGCCTATGCATGTCTGTTTTGATGTTTAAATTCTAAACATTTTATATATGGAGTAAGATCAATTGGATAAAGCTCCCAAATGCCAATTTTCCTTTGGAAAGAAATCACTAGTGGAATATATGCCTTTATAAATGCCAAAGAATATTTAACTCATCTTTTCAAGCATTCGGTTATTTTAAAATATAACCACCCATGTTTACTTAAAGTTCCTCTGTTTTCTAATTCAGAATTCTAGCAGTTTACTGAGTAATTCTAAAATCATATTCAGTATTTTCAAGCTTGTTTCACAATGGAAACTTTCAGCCATGCGGTATTCAACGAAGCAGTGTCTACTCTAATGAACATGTTTATCTTATATCTGCCAGTATCATTCCAAGAAGAATCTCTCCTATTTTCCCATCTGTTCCAAATGGATAGGAAGTGAATCTTAGGTAGCCTTTTAGTCCATCTATACTTTACCATCTATCTGAATAACAAAGTTCTCACTCCATCCATCTTCCACTGTCTCTTTGAATGACACAGACTTCTACTCCATCCATATTCACTCCATCCTCCACTGTCTATCTGAGTAAGACAGACTTCTGGAATTTTGCCACAAATTGTTGTTACCTAATTCACATTAATTATTTTTAAATACCAAGTGTTTGTATTTCCAATAGCTTTTCACATGTAAATTATGTTCTATGTTTGTAATGTATAACCTAAAATTTCCACACACTGAGAATTTATTGCAGTGCATCCTTAATGGATAAATTTTTCTCTCCATCTCACATTATTATTATTATAGTTTGTTTGTTGAACACAGAGTTTCCTTGCTGATATTTCACCTATGTCATTATCTCACAATCTGAATTTTATTGATTATAAGCACAAGATGGTCCTCTTTCAGTTTTACAGGTTTATCAGATTCAGTTTATATGTGTTGTTATTGTATTCTATCAGAACCTCTTATGGAGAGTAACTATATATAAAATTTGAATCTTGAAATTATGATGGCAATGCTTATATAGGTCCAGTTATAAATGGTTATTGTTTTTCCTATTATGAAATTCTGATGAAAAATATCATGAAAGTGAATAAGTTGCATGCCTAAGTTCACTTATGAAGTATTCTGACATAGAAATATTTCCACCTAAGACTAACTATTCACACCTTTGGTGCTTAGAGTAAACTTGAACTAAACATAAAATTAACAGCTAAAATATATCCATATGCATTTAACATTCTCAAGAGAAAGGGGGCTAACGGAAATAGAGGGTATACATCTTCCTGTGCATTTCATATAGCTTCTAGAGAAAACATGACATTCTGTAGATAACAAATATGCTTTTACCTTGCTATAGCCTTAAACTGCATTTGACAATTCACAAGTTCACTGTATCAGACAGCACAATAGCCGTTTATCGAGTGCATACTGTATTTTAATGTTGTGGATTTTAGCATGTGAAGATGAGCTTCATAAGCCTGCAGCATATAATACAGAAGAGAAAGTTACGCAGAAAGAATTTCTCCTTCAACCTCATTGTGATAAAAATATGATTATAAAATAAACTAGCTCTAAGAATTCAAATTGAAAGAGACAATAGCTGTTTCAAGAAATCCAATATCTGTATCATCAACAGGGAATCATTATTTAGTCATAGCGACCTTAGCAGTCTACTGTTTTATTTACTAAGAATAAGAATAATATTGGCCTGTTCATAGCTTGCTCTCTCTCTCTCTCTCTCTCTCTCTCTCTCTCTCTCTTTCTCTCATACACACACACACATACACACACACACACACACACACACAAAGAAAGAGAAGGAGAAACACCAAGAAAGGAACAGAGAGAAGGGCAGGGAAGTATGGATAAAGGGAGGGAGAGGGGAAGGGAGGGATGGAGAGAGATGCAGATAGAGAATGAATTAATATTTCAAAAGAAATACTCCTGGTAGAGATTGAAAGACTAATCTAAAGTTTCAAGCTGCTATTTTATGTGATTTATGTTATCATGCATTACATACTGCAGATCTATTTAATTCATCTACCACTTTAATTACCATATGCGAAAAAGAAATATTTGAAGCTATTTGACAATTTTCCATACCAATAAGTATACCAATACTGAACCAAAAGTAAAACTGAGTCAACCTGATTGCAGAGTGGTAATCTACACATCATTGTCAAAATGTATACATGAGAAACAGAATACCTAACTATATCATTTGAACATGAGTTAAATTACTTTGTCCTCGATATGAGTCAGTATTCACAGAACTCTGTATCTCTTTCCATGCATGGAATAAGAATAGTGACAGCACTCGACAGCATTTACAGAAAAGGGACAAAGTAGCTCTATTACTTTTATTCATGTACCCATATCATTATGGTATTCAGAGTTTAACAAAAAGGAAGTATACCCGTGTCCAGTACAGGATATGTCTAATACAGAATATTTAATCAAATAGAATATATCTTGAGATTCTTTGGAAAAAGTCTTCCCTTCCTATCACCACAGTAATAACAGGAACAAAAGAGGAAAGGCAAGTAGGCAAAGTTGTCAATAAACACCAAGAAACACTTCAATTTTCCACCGTCATCTTACTTAACATTTGCTACACCACTACAGAGGAGGGCTGCTCCATTTTATAGTCAAGAAAACTAAAGTCCTGATCATTATAAGTGAACTGTCAGGACACTAAGACTAAGAGCATGATTAGTGGCTGTAAGAACCTGACAAAGCCAAGAAGCTTTAAAACGTAATGTCCCTAATATTGCTACATTCAGGTTTTCATCCCTTCAGTCAGAATAACTTAGAAAGTCACAAAATCATTTTAATAGATGGCATTAGTATTACAAATAACTATAAAGTGTCAAACATAAAAATATCAGAGTGCATCTCATGAAGTCCAAACAAATGCAAAAAGTCTGCGGTCCACTGCTTGCCATGGAAATGGTATGTTTTAATATCCAGAGCACTCAAAAAAGGTCCTAGAAATGCTCAGTACATTGTAAACTTCTTCACATTGGTGTGACAAACAAATACCCTGAGGTCCCAAATTCTAAATCAGTGGCTCAGTGATTGCTTGAACCTACATTCACTCTAAAAGTATTTCAAGGAGAAAAGAAAGATCCTGCCTATGGATGGAGAGTTTTGCATCTTTTATTTGATTGCATATCCCCAGGAAACACCTGAGCAATGTTGTTTGACGATGGTTATGCCAGCACTAACAAGCTGAGTGGGTACATCAATTAAATTTTATGTGCCTTGCTTTTTTTTTTCCTGCATAAAAGAACAGATAACAATTCATTCTTACTAATTACCTCCATGGGAGTCTGGGACATTTAGAAGTCAGTGTAGTGATATAGAGAAATGTTCCATAGTATATACGTGCATGCATGCATACACTTGATAAGAAAATCCAGTGTTAAAAATAATAAAATAAAACGGCGGAGTGATAAATAAAAGATAACCAAGGGAAATGTTTTCTACAATATAAGACAAAACGCAGTTCCTTGACATTAAAGCACATGGGACTCCTGTGTTTTCTTGGCTGGATTTGTGGGTGATAAGAGTCTCTAGTGATAAAATGGAAAATATGAAACACTTGAGACATGAGTTAAAGTTAGCACAGATATATAATAATACTGGAGATGCTGGGTAAATGTCTACTAAACTCTGGCATGGGTTCATGTTCCAGTAATCACAGCTATTGCTAAGGCAATGGCTTCCATGAGCAAAAAATGTATTTTTTTTCCTTTCAGCTCTTGAAAAGGTAAGACATGACAATGAAAGACTTATTTTTCTACATGAAAAAATAAGTTCAGAGAGGGGAACTTCCCCAAGTATATATTTTATTGATTTGACCACCTGGTACAAAGAAGACAGACTTCTAGTTAACGTTTCCAAAAATAATTAGGAATGCATTTTCATCATTACTCGCCTCAGGTTCTAATACTCCGAGGAAGATGTGCCCCCACATGATGGCCTTTAAAGCTATTCTTCTTCCTAGGACCAGTTATAGTACTACAGTTAAAAAGTTCTGATTTATATATAGCCACTGTTTTTTTATTATTATTGTTATTTGTGTTGTTAAAATGAAAGCAAGTACCCAAATGGTACGAATGAGAAAATTCTATAGTTTCAGGAAAATTCTCCAAACTCCAATCCAACCAATTTAAAGGTTTTTTACAAAGGGTTAATGCCAAACAACACAGCTAAAAGTTGTGCAGGTGAAGGCTGCAGGTCAGATAAATGAAGATTCAATTTTGGACAATTTTAACTTAATATGAAAGCAGCAGATGGTGTGACTTATTGAGAGCACTTTTCAATTTTCTGGGAAAAGTCATTTCTTAAATGAAAGGGCTCCTTTAGGCACACAAACACCACATTCCAAAGCTGTTAAGAGACCCAACTGCAGTCACAGAGCCAGAAATGGTGGTAGAGGACAGCTAGAACTCAAACAAAATGGTTCCTAAGTCATGCTAGAGTTGACACAAACTCCTCAGTGATCTCTGGTGGTTGTAAATGTGATTGTTTTCTTTTTTCTTGTTTTCCCCTTCATGCTGTGTTTAGATTTCAGCAGCTATTCTTTTGGATTACCAGCATTGCTTGCAAAGTGAAGTCATTGTTTCCTCCCCTTTGTTTGAGGGGTGATCTGCTAAGCAAACTGTCTTTGTGCGTAAAAGGACCCACAACTGTTCCAAAGTTTCTCTACACTCTACCCTGCAGGTGATGGGTTATGACAGAGCAAGATGAACTGTAACTTCTTCCCTGACATTACTCAAATGATTTATGGGGCTGGAAAGATGGCACCACAGCACAAGTGCTTGCCACATGAGCATGAGGATCTGAGTTTGCCAGCACCCTTAAAATTGTCTGTGGTGGCAGAGGGCTTGAATCCAAGCACTGAGAGAGGGTATGGAGACAGGCAAACTCTCGATGTTCGTAACTAGCCAACCAAGCTGAAATGCCAAACTCTGGTTCCGTAAGATACTCTTGCCTTGAGAACTATGGCAGAAAATAACTGAGGAAGTAAGGTCTTTAGATGTGTTCAGGGATATGAATATGAGCACTAGTACACTTGTACTGATGCATAAGGCATGCATGCAAAAACTCAGAAGTGAGTGGCTCAGTTAGAGTTAATTGTATTGTGTTGGAGTTGAGAAAAAGTGAATGTGAATGAAGGAAGACCACTGCAGATAGAGGCTATGACTATGTTTGATGCGAAGTACAGTCTGAACATGAAGTAGTCGTCATAGCTCATACATTTAAGCAGTTCATCCCTGGTTAGCAGCACTTTTTGGTGGAACTTAATAAGTTGCAGGGCCTATTTGGAAGAAGTAAGCTGTTGGTGAGCAGGCCGTGGGGATAATAGCCCAGCTGACATGAGTCCAAGCTTTCTGCTTGCTGGTAAAATACATGTGAGGAAGTGCCCAGCCAGCTCCCAACGGCCAGGTATCACAGCTACAAGGCCTTTACCAGAGTGATGAGTTAATTCTCCTTAACTAATTCAGAACCAAGATCTATTCTATAGAAAGAGGAAGAGGAGGAGGAGGAGAAACAGGAGGAGGAGGAGAAACAGGAGGAGGAGGAGAAACAGGAGGAGGAGGAGAAACAGGAGGAGGAGGAGGAAGAAGAGGAGGAGGAGAAGGAAGAGGAGGAGGAGGAGGAGGAGGAGAGAAAGAGGTCAGGTTTTTAACACAGGAACTACAAAAATAGCAAATATAGATGTCTTCGTTTAAGTCCCCAATTTAATCATACCTGCAGCAAGACTGCCTCTGAACAGACAAGTGAAAGACTTTGATCAATTATTTCGGTTCTGTACTCTTCTTGTTTATTACATGTGGCTTCACTTCTCAATCTTCTGATCTTTGTTACTATGTACCACCCTTGTTAATTAAAGAGGAAATCACTGGCCTACATTTTGCCAAAAGGTATAGCTAGCTAACGATATTTCTGTGCTATTAGAGTACTTGCTTGTCTTGCTGTTGTGATAGTTTCCTGACAAAATCGATCAAAGGAACAAAGAAATTACATTGTGTGGTCCACCATGATGTGAAGGTGAGGCAACTATTACCACTGAGAACACAGGCACAAAGCTGAGGACTTCAATGCTGGTGCTCTGCTTAAGCATTATGCTTAAGCATAAAAAGCATAAAAAGGTCCCTTTTTAGTGCAGTCCAGGAAGTTGGGTCTTCTGCTCGCACTTACCTGATTCTAGATAATCCCTAACATTCAGAGAGGGAGGCTAATCAAATCTGGATAATCTCTCACAGGTACACTTGGAGATTTATCTGCTACATGATTTCATATCCTAACAAATTGACAACCAGTTCATCACAAATATCCAGGAAAAAAAAGTGGAAAGAAGATGCCAACAGCATAGGACTCATGCTCCTATATTTGTCTTGCTTGCTTCCTGTTGCATGACACATCAGAGATAGTTCTTCACTGTATAAAGAACTGTATTAGAAGTTTGATGCAAAGGTATTGAGCTGTGCTAATCCTAATCACAGAATTGCCAGTGACTTGCAACTATGACATGGGTAAGTCCTCTAACAAGTTGCACATAGTCCGTATGTGATTTACAAGTATTAAAAGAAATTGTGGTTAGTTAGACTATTTTAATTAAATAATTCATGCTGACCATTTATTTGCAACATAAACTTTCTACAGAGATCATGGAACTGAGTTCTCTCTCTCTCTCTCTCTCTCTCTCTCTCTCTCTCTCTCTCTTGTGTAGGTCCATTTTACTGTACTACAGATTTAAAAACTCATACATCAAAGCATGTACTGGCTTTGCTCATTGCTTATTTTATGGATGCTAGTTGAATGTTGAATCCCGTGAAATTTTTTGATCATTCTTATGTATTTAATTTCTTGAATATTTGTAAATTAATTGTAACTGCAAAACATCTAAAGAACATTGCATTATATAGTGCATAATTATCACATAATATTAAAAATAGGGATTCCCAGGCATTAAATCCTGAAGTGGAAATGATTAGTAGAGTGTAGAGAATATGTTTGTCACTAAAATTGTATTAAAAAAATGTTTCAGAGCATTTCTAAATATTGTCATTTTCCATGGATATGTTCCTAACTTTAGTCAAATTATTAAGAGTCTATGATCTAAAATATGTCATCAGATTAGAAGAAGCAAAGAAATTCTGTTTAAGAGAAAATTGAGAGAAAAAATGATGATGCTTGTTTGTAATTTCTACTTCCTATATCTTGTGAAAGACTACCTTCAGAACCATGCCAACATCTGTAGGTGGCAGAATCATGACTATGTAAGTATAATTCTGCTCAATATTGCATGTCATTTTGGCAATAATTCCTTTATGCCAATTGATCATTGATCAGGTTCCTTGCCAAAAAATGTATAATCCAAATTAAGAATCAAATGCAAGAACAATATCTCCATGATGCCACAATTAAACTCAGTAGAGACAGGCTCAGAATTAAGTGACCAATTTATATATTTTCAAAGACACTGTCATTTAAATGGTAGGATTTCATTCAGAGATGAGGAGAGAAAGTTTGCAAAAATTCTCTTGTATAGCTCATTTGTTCACAGTTTTAAATGTAAAAGTGGTTCAAGTAAATATGTTCCCTTTAGTATACTTATCTTATATCTCTCCTAAAACATAATTATTCTTACTGTTGCTGTGCCTAGAAATCAGTGTTAGGTCACAGTTTCATGCATCTTAACAGACAAACTGGAAAGAACAAAGCAAATAGGCAGCAAAGGAAGAAGGAAAATAAAAACATAAGAAAGGAGAGAAACATGGGAAAACACAGGAAGGAAGAAAGACACGAAGAATCAAAAAGGCTGAAAATTTAATACTAACTACAAATGTGGAAAGAATTTTAGCTGCTACTTTTTTAGAGTTGCCTAATAATGTTTAGCATTCAATTTCTGTGGGTGCTATTAGACAATATACATTTGATTTTTCACTTTGAAGATGAAGTTAATTCAGGGTCTTGTGCCTAAGGTGACTTGACAAATGTTGCGGTTTGGTCTTTTGCTATGTATTGTAATGCTGAATACTGGCCCTCAAGGCCTGGTTGCCCCAAAGAGGGAGAGAATCTGCAAGTAGACCCAAGTGACACTCTGTGAACTTGCACCCCAAGTTATCCCAGATTGCGAATAGATGCCTACAGCCTGTAGGTGGGCAGAGGTGAGATAAGTGCCACTTAGGGTTCCAAGGCTTGGTATCTGAGGAGACCCATGAAGGGAGGAAGGAGGAGAAAAGCAAGAAGTCGTGAGTTAGGTGAGTCATAAGTGCGTGGCCCTGAGGTCTGGCCAACTGAAGTTACAAGCAGCCCAGATAAAACATGGCAAATTATAATTTGCCATTATTAATGAGGAAATAGAATGACTTAGATGGTAGATATCTGCCCAGATCATTGTGCTGTTTGTCTTTCACCTGGAAACTGGATGAACAAAGGAGGGGTAAAGTCCCTGGTTGAAATTAAATTATTTCTACAACAGACAAAACTTTCAAATAACAATTACAAGAAGACAGCAAATAATCAAAACAAAAAATACATTGTATTGGAGTTTTAAGGTAAGTTTGCTTAGCAGTCAGCGTATCTCTCAGTTCATTTGGCCAGGGAGAAATAGAAAAGGTCCTTTCATGTCATACTATGATATCCAAATATAGTAAAATATAGTATGGATAAAAGCCACTTGCTATATGTTCCAGTTCTCAGTCTACCCTTCTCTTAGTACGTCGAGTCCCTAAAAGCTCATACACTAGATCTTCCAAACATCCTTCAAACTGGATAAATTCACTTGAGTGATGTGTGAGTAACAACATACTTATCGAAGTTATATAGATACTCATAGTCCAAAGCCAGATTATCTATTTATCAGTCAAGTGAGAGTTAGCCAGGCATAGGTAGATGAGAAATAAGAAACGGAATCTCAGAGACAGTGATATTTTTTGTATTGGTAGAATACATGGGATAGGGAGAGAAGGTATCTAAAAAGTACCTATATGAAAAGGGAAGGACCCAAGGAACATATTACACACCAAATCTAGAATCTATTTAGGGAAAACTGGCCATGAAAAGGCACGGGGTTCATCTATCTGCCTGTAACACAGGCTTCCTTCTGACTTTTTTTTATTTCCAGCTGTGTTACTAGTTGATTTTTATTAAACATCAGTATGTTGCCTTAGGCACTTCTTTCTTTGATAGCTACAAACTCTTCTTACTACACAACTTTTGCTAGCCAATACAGGATGAGTTGGTAATTTCTTTTTCACAAGATTCTTACTACTTCTTGACACTTTCCACATTTCTTTCCTAATTATTTTCAGATTTTGACACTAGAAAGTACCTGTCCTTCTTAGTTGAAACCCATGTTTCACACACTCTGGTCTGGCTTTTGTTTGACTTTGGCCTGTCAAGTTTTCTGCTCCATTACAAGTATTGTTCTGATCAATGGCTCCAAAACCTATAACTTTATAACCTAGGTATCCTTTCTTTTTCTTTCACTATTCCTGTAAAAGAATGCTTCATGTGCATTTAGTAACAACCCCTAAACATTGCTAAGAATTCTTTGGCTTAGTAAAATTAGTGAGAAATATCAGTGCATTTTTACCTATTCTATTATATCTTATACATTTTATACAATAAAGATAAGTGACATACTTTATATGTTCAAGTAAATATGTATTCTCTCAGGTTTAAAGCATTTAAAACTCCTACTTCCCAAAGAATATCTTAAAATTTGCATATAATGTAAATATAGATTTGCAGTATTTGAGCATAATATCTTTCCACAGCTGTTTAAGTGTTATAGAAGTATCTATAATATTTTCATAAATCTTCTTTAAAACATTTTTGGATCTTAAATATAAAAAGGTAATAGGAACAGTTGTTCTTCACTTCTCACATCTTCTGTATATTAAGCCCAAAAATAAATATATATTTAATACTTCACATACTTGAAATGTTTACTGCAACATTGCCTATAAATAATTTCTATTTTCATATATTCTCCTATTCACTCGATGGAAAAGTTAAGAATATCTACACTATAGACTGATGTCAATGCATGTACAATCTGCTACTGTTTCAGGCTGATGAATGTCAGTGGCTGATTTGGATTTCCTAAGACTGACTAATCCTTCCCAGATCTCACAGGAACATCATCAGTGCCTAGAAATGTCACAGACATACTTAGTTGTAGTTAGCACATGCATTTATAAGAGCATCTGAACAGCAGAAGCTACCTCCATAACTAACAGTGCAAGAATGAAGTGATCCCAAGTCCAAATGCAATAACAGGGCAAATATCTACCTACACCAGAACATAGGAATTTTCGCAGTGAGTTTTACTGAGTGAAGAAACGGTAACTCTGTGTAGAAGGTGTGTATAAAAACTATCCATGCTTACTTACTTCAGAAATTAAAACCCTTAGACTAAGCACTAGCAAAGTCACTAGGAATTAAATGACTAAGTCACTTCCACGTGATTATCAGCAAACTATGTGTCCAAAGTTGAGAAAGTTTTGTCTACCTAGGCAGAAGAAAGTGAATGATTAATCTAGAGAGGTAGAACAGAACACTCTCAGAAAAGGAGTGCAAAAGAACAAAAAAAAAATAGCTTTGGTATTCTTCCAACTGAGACACAAAGGGGCTATGTGACTTGAACCATGGCGTAGCTTTCCATTTTCTCATCTCTGGCTTTAAAGAGATGAGTTTCTTCATAGTCTCTGCTAGGGATGAAATCAATCCACCCTGGATCTTAACGGTGAAGTCTTAAATGCTCAGTACCTCTGCCTTGACCTTATTTGGAAAGCCTTTGCAGAGGTAACAGAATGAGAGTGAGCTCATTAGGGTGGGCTCTAATCCAGTGTAAATGATGGCCTTCTTAAAAGGGAAAATCTAGACATAGAGATATGCACACAGGAACAGTGCCAGGTGAACTGGAAGAAGCTCAGACATGCCAAGGAAGGAGAGCCAGGACAGCTTATTCCTCACAGCCATCAGAAAGAATAGGCCTTGGGACCTCCTTAAGTGTGAACTTGTTGCCTCCACAACCAAGACAATACATTGTTATGATTCCAACCATTTAGTTTTTGATACCTTGAAATGGGATCCCTAACTCATTAATAATCTGAAGGTTCTGATATAAAAGTGCAGGACAGGAACTAGAGGTCTGAGAGAATCTTTAAAACATAGTTTCTGCCATGATAAAAACAAAGTAGAGAAAAACCTTCTGAATTTCACCGTGCCAAGGGCTAGGTGGATGGCTCAGTTGGCAAAGTGAATACAGTAAAATTGTGAGGTTCTGAATTTGATCCTCAACTCCCACGTAGAAGGTTCAGTGTGGTAACCTGACTAGTACCAGGACAAGGGGAGTAGAGATGGATGATATCTTAGTCCCTGTTGGGAAGTATCTTTGCTGAATTTATGTTCCAAAGATCCTAATGAGACCATGTCTGAAAATCAAAGGTGGGTGTATTCTGAGGAATGAGATGTGGAAATGACCAGTAGTGTGCACACACATGTGCACACACATGTGCATGTACGACCCCTCTCACAAAATGCACACATCTTACCAGATCAACAAAGTAAAAAACAATGGAGTGTATACTAAGTTGACAAAATGTGGCCGACAATAACAAGCACCCCTTGCCTGTAGTCCCAGCACTTGGTAAATTGAGGCATGAGGATCAAAGCTAATCTGGCCTACAAAGTCAGACAATATCTCCATAAACCGACCACCCAAAACTACATCAAGCCACTTAATGAATTTTCACTGACGGATACAAGTGTCCAGTGGCATTTTGTGAGACATAAAACCATGCCAGGAAGTTTGGTAAGATGGAGCAAGTTGAGACCCGGAGACTCGGTGGGCACACACCTGAGGCTTAGGTGACATCCAGCTCCCTGCCAGACTCCTGACTTGGAACACATGTTTCTCACATCAAAGAAACATGTCCTATGGTCACATAGGCCCAAAGCAGAGTTCTTCATGCTAACAAGGTACCTAGAGGCTCAGAGGGCTTAGCCAATAAGCTTCCCTTCCCAGACCTACAAAAGGTATTTAATCTCAGCCCCACCCTGAGAAGTTGGGTTTGGTTTTACACACCCATTTTCTGCCATGACAATAAATTGTTTAGAACCATGGACTGTTTCTTTTCATCAAGATCCACCATGAGGGGGCCATGAACAAGAACAAGGCCTATTCTTCCATAGAAGGCCTCTCTGCACTCCCAGCTACAATTGCCACCAAGTCAGTCACTGCCAAGTAAGGACATTCACCTTTGAGGCAAGCCAGAGCTCCCCTTCCAGCAGGCCCAGCCCGTGCTCCTCCCTACTCCCTAACTCTGTTCTCTGCTTTTCCCTAATTCTCAGAGGTGCCTGGATGTCCAAGAATCTGAGAACCTCATGGCCCCAGCCTCTTTTCAGGCTGGGAGTCCCCTAAACAAGCTCATCTTAGACTGCTTTTCCCACCCCATGAATGGTACCTCAGAGTTTCCCTACGGCCAGCATCTACCCTGCAGCATAGCAGCATGGGATAAGTGTAGTAAAACTCCCTGTGTGTTCCCCGAAGTGGCCGCGCGCTGCTGCTGCTGCTGCGGGGTGGACACGGGTCTACAGCATTTATGTGCAATCATGTGACAGATAACATGTAAAATTCAATATGCAAGAGAGAAAATGCTCAAATTTATCATAAATTTCTTGGCCTTCTGAATGGGTATTGAATCCTTCACCTGAATGTGAGTTAACATTTTGGCTTAATTTAAGACAAGTAAAAACCCAACTAAACAGTTAATCAGTTTTCTTTGTGTGTATGTGTATATGTGTGTGGGTACCTGTGCATTTGTGTGTATGTCCTTGTGGAGGGCAGGAGTCAATCGATGCCTTCCTTGATTGATCTACACCTTGCTCTTTGACTGAACTTGGCCAATAAGCTTGAGTTCCAGCTGTTGACCATTTATCAAGCACTAACCATTTTTCTAAGTGCTGGTGACAAAAGCAAGATCCTTAGGCTTCCATGACAAGTAGTTTTCTGCTTACACTATCTCTGAAGTCTCAACAGCTCTCATTCTTCACATTTATTTCAAGCAAGCTTTTTATGTTTAAGTTAGTCATGCCACATAAGCTGTCTTTTTGGTTAGTAGAGAAATCCTCTGGTTCACTTGTGTAATTCTGGTTCTAAGTTTCCATCTATCTTCACCCTTATTTGTTTCTAATACGATAATGATTTTTTTCTGGCTTCCTTTAAGTTAATATGCATAAAAATACATTTATCGAAGAGATTTTCATCTCTTATATATCCTTGAAACGTCTGTTATGCATAAAAAATATCCAACTCTACGTATTTAATAGAAAAGACTTTAAAAAGCAACCACATTGTCCATAAAATAGTTAAATTTTTAGAACAAAGTCAGTGCTGTAGCTGTATTCCATTTGCCTTCTATTTCCAATCATCACATGTATGAACACCTTTTTGCCTAGAGTAGCTGGAGCATATAGGGTTGCTTTAATAGTTTGGTATCTTTGCTCTCCACAGATAAGGAGAAATAGTGTAAAAGATGAAAAAGAATCTATTCTTTGATCATAATCTAACCAATAATATAAAGTGGTCAGCACTTAGTTCTGACTATGACTGCTCATTTGTTCACTCTTTGACACAAATTCAGCAAAAAAATAAAATTCAATAATTTAGCCTATTACTGAGTAGCAAGGGATGTCGATTATAACAATAATGGGCAATCCGTGTCATTAACATTTACTGAAGCCAGGCAATGGTCTAATTGCAGGACATGTGTTAACCCATGGAAAGCTCATAAGCAAGGAAAAAAAGCAGGCTCTGTTGTTATCTATATTTTAATAATGAAGAAAATGAGGCATGGCAATGCTAAGGAATTTTCTCAAGATCAAACACACACAAAGAACCATTACCCTCACTCAAGGTACTGCAGCCCTCCTATAAAGGAATGCCTGTGCAGACAATAACATGTGAATCAGTATTGTGGGCATGATTGATGGGAATTGTCTTCATTTTATTAATAAAAGACTGTTACCTACAGAGGGTACGGCACTCAAGATCGCAGCTACTCAGCAACAGCCAGAACCTGAATTTATGTTTGTCTGAACCCAGACATGGGGTTCATTTCACAAAGTTCACATACTGGTTATAATGAACCACAGGCTAGCACAGCAGTGCAAATATTACAGTCCACAGGCCAAAGTCAATAAAGCAAATGGAGTCCAGTGAAATAAACTCTTGGTGGAACAGGAACTTTTCTTTCCTATTGTCTATGTTTGCTTTTATGCTATAGTGACCAAAAAAAAAAAAAAAAAAAAAAAAAAAAAAAAAAAAAAGAGAGAGAAATTGTGAAGATGACTACATAGTTCAAAAATTCAAAATTATTGTCTGGAACTTTATCAAAAAGATGTCAGCTAGGCCCTGGTCAACATCTGGAAAGATTGTTTCTAATCTCAATATAATTACAATTGTCATGTCTTACATTTAATCTATTACTAGACAACAGTTGCCAAAGAAATAAAAAGGAAAACAAAAGAGCTCAGATTCTCTCTCCTAGGTTGAATCTTGTCTTCCACAATGATAAGATAAGGTAAAAATTTAAACCTGGCTACCTAGCAACGTGACCTTATTTAAAATAACAAAACAAAAACCAAATTGATGGAATGAAGCTAAACTGAGGTTAGTGTATGATCCTTCACTGGCTCTAACTAGAATCTTTATAAAAAGATGAAGAAAGCACATGGAGTCAGAGGCTCTGTGCCAGTGGTAGAATGGGAGGCCCTGGATTAAATTCCCAGCACTAAAGTAGAAGTCAAGGACACAGTTTCAAAAAAGTTATATGAGAGGAGCTCGGCCCTGTGCAAGTTCTGTGCCCCAATGTAAAGAAATGCCAGGGCCAATAAGTGGGAGAGGGTGGGGTGGCAGGCATGGGGAAGGGGGAGGCAACGGGGGTTTGTTTTTGTTGTTTTTGTTTGTTTCCTTGTTTTTTGGAGGGGAAACTGGGAATGGAGAAATTTACATGTAAATAAAAAAATATCTAATAAAAAATGGGAAAAAAAATTATATGAGGACGTAGAGCGGCATGGAGTTATGCAGCCATAATTAAGAAATACTCAGGCAGTATGGTCACACCATGGGAAGGATTGGGCAGGAAAGGGTCCTTTCATGACCTGTGAGAAGTCATGGTCTTGCCCATTCTGCAATTTCTCTCTTCTACTTTTGAGAACCTAGCGACACCCATTTCCATTTTATACTCTTTATCTTGTGGCAGTTGTCTATGTTATAATAATAATAATAATAACAATAATAATCAATCACGCAATTATGGAAAATGTTGAGACAGGAAGACACTGAGCTAGTTATTTTGAACAGTGTCCCTGAGAGGGCAGATGACCACCTAGTCAGCTGGGTTTTATTAGCATTTGTGGACTTATAATTAAAAAGTAGCTGTCCTACCAGAGAATCTGGTTCTTTGTTTTTGCTAGATTTTTGTCACAGCAGAGGGACAAGTGTTTATCAATCCCATATTAAGGGTAACAAGGTGGCCAGAGAAATAAAAGTGATGGTATGTCTTCTGCAGGTTAGATTTGAGGATATAGCTAGTAGATCAAAGGTCTTACATATAATGGGATTACAAGATCGAAAGAGCCTGAACAGTAGAAAAACTTCATGAAGCAAAACCAAAAACTTATGGTCCATCCTACCTCTGCCAACTGGTCTCCACGAGATAAAAATAAATTACTGAATTAATCCTCTGGAAGGTGTTTATGTTATATCTATCACCACTGCCTAAATTATATTAACTACACACACACACACACACACACACACACACGTGCACACACACAGAATCAAATGTCTCACCTATTCCTAAGACTTAAAATCACCATGGGTATTGCAGTATAAAGTAACCATAAATAATTTTCAAACAAATGAATCTTTTTTCTTTATTTTTCTGAGACATGGTTCCTCTGTGTAACCCTGGCTGTCCTGGAACTCACTCTGTAGACCAGGCTGGCCTCGAACTCAGAAACCTGCCTGCCTCTGCCTCCCAAGTGCTGGGGTTAAAGGCGTGCACCACCAATTGCCCGGCTAACAAATGAATTTTTTATAATTTTTTTTTTTTTAAATGAAGGAAGTTCCCACACACATTCACTGAAATATATGCGACATTTGCTAACGGGAAAATTCCTGTGGTAGAGCTAAATAAAACACAAAAGATGAAGAAAATAATAAAGTAAGATCCAAGTGGAGAGAGGAAGAGTGCTAAGACCCTCAGATCCGGCCGCACAGAAGATGCTTACAATTATCCATGAAATACACAATACACAGAAGATGCTTACAATTATCCATGAAATACACAGCTTGGTAACAAGATGGTACTTGGAGCACTTAAATCAGAAAATTAGGTTAAAGGTTAGTCAATGCCCAACCAACCAACCAAGGCTGCGCTTGAAGTATATCACCAGGTGACAGGGGAGTACAGATGAGTCACCTCACAGCTCTTCCTCCTGCAGACAATAGCTTCCAGATGACGCCGAAGTGGGATCTTTATGGAGGTGCAATAGGGAAATCAACCAGTGCTATTTTTGTTCTTCCTCGACGGAATAACACATGGAGAGAACAGTCTTTGTCAAGATAGGCTTTAAAAATACACCTCCATAGAAACCATGTATGATAAGGAGGAACATTTTCTTGTCTTGAATAAAGAAAGATGAGATGCCAGATATAAAAGCTCCCAAATAAGACATTCAATGTTTTTTTCTTTTTTTTTTTTTTTTTTTTTTTTTTTTTTATAATTTAGCCGGCCTAATTATTTTTTTCCAGTTGATGTACTCTAAGCTATGATTTATTGGTTGAGGATTGGCCATCTTTCCTTTGACTCTGTTCACAAATTTCTTTCACGTAAAATCTTAATGTCACTTCACATCTGTCTTCCCAGTACAGTATCATCTACTGTATCAGTATTCCCTCATCAACAGAAACTGGTATGCTACCTTGTCATATTGTCATGCTATATGACAAAGGAAATTTAAGAGACTCATGTGATTCTCCAACACTACCTAAAAAAAAAAAAAAAAAGATTGGTGACATATTTGGCTTTCTTTCAGTTTTTTAATTCATTTTCATTTTGCTAATGTTTTTATTGCTGTGCATGAGCTATTTCTAAAGTTAAAGTTTCAGAAAGTAAAGAAAAATATCTTTACATAGAAGTTATACTATACATCTGAGTGCCAGTGCTATAGACAAAAACATCTGTCAACATATGGCTATGCAGATGTACTACAGCACTGGAGGGTTTGACAGCTTTACATTGGATATGCTCTTGAGTAAAAGAACAAATTGCTTTTGTTTGCTTCTTAAAACAACAAGCTTCTTCCTAGGATCAAGAATTCTGCATATTAGACCCTGGCTTTCATCAGTCACACGTACATAAACATGGATTATGTTCCCCATCAGAGTGTTTATCATTTAGTTATATTGTTTAAATGCACACAAGGCACAAAAAGAATAGGAAAAAGCTGAAGCACTAGGAATTGCTATTACCCAAACAGAAATCTTTGAATATACATCATAAAATGGAAGGCACTGAAGATACATCATCAAAGAAGCTAAATGAGAAAATACGCACTGCTTCCCCATAACTGCTTAGGAAAAGGCAAGGATAGTCAGCCAGAAACTTGAGTCAACAGCATAATGTTTAAAATTTGAGCTGTGTAATCTGACATACCATTTAAGTTTCAGCTGTGCCATTTTGTAGGAGCCTAACATGCAAATGAGGCTAAATCCATGCTGCTTCCCCTTAAAAATCACATTATAATAGGGATAAATAAGATGATTGTGTAAAACAGCCTGAAATTTAGAAAACGCATAGCCAAGATAGCATCACAAGGCAAATACTTGTAGCAGCTGGTGTCATTAATTGGAGTCCCAGTGACTACTATGTGAATTTTTACTTCTGTCAGAATACATATCTAATAAGATTGATGAAGAGTGGTGAAAATGATAGATTCTACAGGCCATGTAATGATTGATAACAACTATTAATAATAACTAATATGTCCTCAAATTTGACCCCTTTTCAGGGATGTGTTCTTTGATGTTCTCATATAGGAACATCAGCATGATTGACAGACCTAAACACTTAACATATTTCAAAAATATCATGTAGATTTCAAACTGCATCCTAATCTAGGGTTATATATGAGTCTCTCAAAGTGTGCTATCACTTCTTGATAAAATTTAAATGTACTTTTTGCACAGTACCATAATCAAGCTGGAATTAAAATTAATGCTATTTTTTCCTTCAGGTGATCCATAAATGCAAAAAGAATTGATAGGTATATTCATACTATACAGTCTGGCTTCCAGTTTGTCACAAGGAAATGGATATTCAGCTGAATCACGCAGCTTTCTGTGGGACCCTGTTCGTGTAGAGGCACTGTTCTGGGCTCCTATGGATTCAGCCATTTTTTATTAAATATTTTCTTTATTTACATTGCAAATGTTATGCCCTTTCCTGGTTTCCCCTTTGAAAACCCCCCCTATCACATCCTCCCTTCCTCTGCACCCACCCCTGCCTCTGCGCCCTAGTACATTCCCCTGTCCTTGGGCATCTAGTCTTCACAGGACCAAGGTTCTCTCCTCCCATTCATCTCCGACAAGGCCATCCTCTGCTACATATGAGGCTCGAGCCATGGTTCCCTCCATATGTAATCAATGGTTGGTGCTTTAGTCCCTGGGAGCTCTAGGGGTACTGGTTGGCTCATATTGTTGTTCCTTCTTTGGAGATTCACCCATTTCTAATCCACTGCTTTCATTTCCTCCAGAAAACTGACACCTTAGATGATGTTATTCAGGGAAAAGCAAAACAAAACAAACAAACAACAATAACAAACATCAAATGATGAAACACAAAAGACACTCTGGAACACAAGCCATGCTAAGCCAAGCATGTTACACAAGGACGTCCCATTGCTTCTTGTCAATATTTTGTTATTAGTTGCTCTCAAATTAGTTGCTGACAAAAAGTCCCAGAGTCTTAGAAACCCCACTATAAAGCTTACATATTCTCTTTCTGCTTGGAGTACATTCTTTAAAACTTGAACGGTTTTCTGGAAGAGCCTTTTGGGAACTAGTAAGTTGGCCCCTCACCTTCAGCCCTACCTTCTTCTACCTTCACACACAGGCTAATTCCACCTGGGACAACCAAATCAAATCAGAACTAAAAGTTCAAACCTGCAATAATTCTCAATCTGTACTTTGTGTTTCAGGGAAACCACAGAGAGCTCTGATCCATGGACCTGTACAGAAGCCTGGGCTGACATATCAATTTGATCTCATCACCCTGAGCAAACAGAATCTTTAATGCTATCCACAGAGCAGCCAGCAAAGGTGTATGGAAGAATTTTTCTGTTTGTGCCCCATGAAACCTTGTTTTTCTTCACATATAAGGGTGGCGTTATTTCACTTTTTGATTCCCTAACAGAAGCCCAACTCAATGTTCTAAGGAAAAAAAATAACAAAGTTATAAACAAAATGCAAACCACAGACTCCCTGTTCTAGGTAAGTGAGGGCCACATTCAGAAACTCTGTCCCTACTGGCTCTGGGTGATTTTCTCTGCCTTTCCAAGACAGTTCTTCTGTAAATGATTGTCTTATTGCAGCTTACCATGTAAGGACTTTTCTGAAGAAAGAAGTAAAAACACATCAAAAGCACAATACTTTTTTTCCCCCTGCTGGAGACACTATTTGTAGAAGGCATTTTCCTTTTATGGCCATGACCAGAAAGCAAATGATTGCTAAGCAGAGCTGTGTAAGCAAAATACCAACTCACTTCATTTCACAGAAATGCAACCTGAAAAGCCCAACAGCGAACTTAGAGACGAGGAAATTTACTCAAACTCTGCATGGATCAGCTTAAAAAGAGCCCTATTAAAAAATGTTTAAATCAAATTAAGGAGACAGAGGTGTACATTGCAAAGAGCATAGATTTGGTATCAAACAGATCTCAGTGTTTTATTAAGTTTCAGTTTTAGCTGAATAACTGCTTAAGCTTCTACATCTTTAAATGCATCTTGTTAGTAGAAATACTTTGTTAAGGCTGTTTAGAGACTTCAGTTAAATAACACCACTATATCAGACACTAAGTATTCCTGTTAGTTTTTAAATGACATTAATTTTCTAATATGACCATTCATTATGAATTTGTTAATTATGTAAAACTGTTTGTTGAAGGGCCAGCTTCACTCATTTTACCAGTGAAACAATGAAAACTTTGAAGGAAACTAGAAACAGCTTAAGGAAGAGAAATACTCAATATCTTTAGCTAATTAGAACTTTGGAAACACTGGAGTGAGGTCATATGTCCATTTTACATGTGGAAATTTAACGGGTTCTGGAAAAAGACAAGGGAAATATGGACTGTGTGTCCACTTTTCTACTCAAAGAATATAGTGTTCCAAACTCAAGTGACAGGGAGAGAATCAATCTAATCTCCCTCAACAGAGTCCTTGAAGCCTTCCATCACACATGTGATGAGATGATTTTTCCATGCCAACTTAGACATGTTGTTTTCATAAGCATCAGTTTCTAAAAGTTTGCCAACGATTTCTGCTGGAATCTAACTCCAGTCACATTTGTATGTGGGCCAAAACTATTAGATATATTGTAAAGAATTTAGGTAGTTTCTCCCACTTGTCTCTATGATGTTTTCCTACAAAATTGTTCTTGAAATAGAATACCACTGTAGATCATTAAAATGTTCAGTGATTATTGATTCCTTTCAAGTCTCTTCTCACAGTCTGGCCAATGTTTTTGGGGTTTTCTAAGATTAGCATGTTGTACTTTATATAGTTTGGTCAAGCATTGTTCAGATGTTCAAATTTCTTTCCTGGAGGTCAGTAAACAGTTTATCCAACTATAGTGCAGTAATACAGCTTCTGTAGGCCACTCACCCCTTTGCTGAGGCAAATTCACTACCGAGGATCACTGGTTCAAATGTGAAGAAGGACCACTGCTGTGACTGTAATACTCTCTCAGAAAACTCTTTGCATGTGGATTTCTACCAGCACCCTGTGTGCTATAACTTAGTTCCTCTTGAACAGGATTGACAGTAAGATGCTCCGAATTTTACAAATGAAGTTTAATGATTACCCAGGAGTCATATCCATCAAACCAAGTATTAAAATCATCAGCGTTTTACATATGCCTTTCCAGCATGCTAACTTCCTATACTCTAAATATTCTTCCCGCTTTTACATGTATTATGTCATTGGTTACCTACGTTGCCTAGAAAAATAGGCATACAATTACTCATATGGCATGACCAACGTAAGAACATTTATTCACTCTTCTCTTCCATATGCTATCTTAGTCAGCCATTCTGAAATCACATGTTCTCATGTGCAACTCTTAAGGTTAGCTTATGTTCAACTTATATAAAAGTTCTGAAGGTTTTTTTTAAATTTAATTACAATGCTTTTGAAATTGAAACCCCTTCATTATTTGCTTTAAAATTCCTTTTGTAAAATACTGCCCTTATCCATATTATACAATATTTTGTAAAAGACCAATTCTAATCCAGGTTGTAAAAAGCTTTTATAGTAGTTCTGTTTGAGGTATTTCACATTTGAACCGAGCCATATTATCCTAGAAAACAGGAATGTCAAATAACATTTCAAAAGGCAAGCTTTTCTATGTAGAGGGTAAGATGGCTGCTTCATAGGAACATGGAAGAATCCTAAATGTTATGGAACAACAAAACTGAACCAGAGATAGCCTAGCAGCTCATATACATTTTGTATAATATGTACAGAACAGTCTTTCAAGAAGCAAAATTTTAAACTGAAACTAAAGTTCTGTGGTTTCATGAATAAACTAAGCTGTCTGCCTTCACAACAACAGATGTGCATTTCTGCATAAGTCTGTCTGCTTTCCAATAATTATTTTCATTCCAGTATAAAAACTAAGAACTCCCTCATAATTACTGTCTATTAACTTTGAACCTCCAACTTCCCCATTTTCAGGGGACAAACAGAATGAAGATGGAGCATGTGAGCTTATTTGCATGCCCATGTCTCACTCTGAGCTTGGATGGATTGAGAGGTCAGGGGATATATTTATTGTTTATTTTTCCTTTTGTAATTAATATGCTCCTAGAGTAATTAACACATTGTATTGAATGAATAAATATATAAATGAATGAATAAAAAGGTCACACAATTGAAAATCAATACAAGAACAAAGAGATGGTCTTGGAATAATTAACCAACTTCCTCTTCGGTTGCAGATTTCCTCTGCCAGTCTTTTGTGCACTGTGTTGAGCTGATTACAGATTAAAGTAATTACAGTGAATTCTTGATTACTGGCATGTGGTCTAGCTATTTTGTGGATTACCTATCACAACTAATTCCCAACTTATCTGCTGCCACCCAGCATATGTCTGAGTTTCAGTCAGCCTCACTGATAGCAGATGCATGCTTCAGGAAAGCACATTTATGTTGATATTTCTGTACAGAATATATAATTTGAAAATTCATTCTGGTGGGGTATGAAGAGAACACTAACAAGCATTCTGAAAAAAAATATGCAGAATGCTTTCTTTCTTTAATTGTGAGAATCATTTGTGTGCCAAATATAAAAGTTTAGTCTTTTCAAAACTTCACTAAAGAGTATATCGAGTGAAAAACATAAAATTTTTAATAATCAGAGGCAGACTTCCATTTAGAGCCATTCGCCATGCAGTATATATACAGAATAAGCTTTGTGTCTTAAGAAACTTTGGGAAATAGGAAACCAATCCTTGTACAATATCAATCTTTCAAGGCACTGAACATAAACTATATAAAACAGTGTAAAGCAGGACTTCTCAGCTCTAGCTCGATTGACATTTGGGACTCAATGATTCTTTGTTGCAGGGGTCTAGCTACAACACTAGGATGCTCAGTAGCATCCATGCCTCCTTTCACTAGATGCCAATAACACCAGGCTACATATAACAACCCAAAATGTCTCCAGAGGAAGCAGAGATTGCCCTAGAGACACAGTCACCCTCAGTTGCAAAACACAGCTTGACAGCCACATACAGTGGTGGGATTACAGAATGGAGAACAGCTAACTGCGTAATCAGGGAATGAGGAATCATTTTTTCTGGGCAGAAAACCAATACAATATCCTCTTCATTCCATAATATTTTGGAACAAGGGAAAGCTATTCCATAACTACTAGGCAAAAGCCCAATTTCCTTTAGTGGCTTTGTGATCCCAGAACACATATGAACTTGAAGAGATCTTTGAAGTTGCAAAAGGGACACTTTTGTTTTTAATGTTAAATCCGCTGGGCAAAATATAAGAATCTCCTTTAACTATACTTAATGAATATCAAATAATTTATTTTACTTTAGTATTTGTTTTTTATGTAGGGTTAGAAGATTATTAGTCCTCATAACTTTCAACCACATTTTTCTGGGTATTCTCAGAATTAGAATTCTTTTCTAAAATCACACAACAACAAGCTACACTTTATCAGCTCATGGAACTATATTAACAATATTATACTATGAGATTTTGAGTATGAAGAGATGGACTAAGTACAAGTGATGCCCCACTTAACCTTATTTATAAACTCTCAGTTGTTGAGCCACGAGAAGCTGCTGAGCAATGAGATTAAAAACAAAACCAAACAAAACCCTAGACCTTTCTTTGTACTTATTTAAAACATGCAAAAACTAAAGTTAACAAAAGTAGGCAAAGGCATATACAATTGGCATAAGAGATCATCTTGGTATGAACGGTGGATATATTGTCTGAATTAAAATGTTATTCACAGAGGGATTATTTTGAAGAGAAATTTCTATAATCCACAATAGTCAACCAATCAGCTTAGAGTCTTCTACTTGCACACAAGTGGTACAGGATTTCTTTCTCTGGGAAAGAAGTAAATGAACATCCATTCTTTCATTACAGCAACCCAGGCACACATCAAAATAAATACCAACAGAGTCCAAGTTGGGCAACGAGGAACTAGTTGGGGTTACTTACACAACATTAGTGAGGAGTTACTTCCAGGAATAACCCCAAAGCAGATGGTCTACTAAAAAGTCTTGACCCCAACACGGAGATAACGTCATAGCTTCATGTGTGGTATTCTCCTATCAATTCATCTGTTCCAATTCACATGTTCCAGCTCTTCAGAGACCTCAACACTACCAAGCCACATGCAAATAGGACAGAATTACAGAGAGTGGCTCCAGTGCAGGGTAGACCAGTCAGGATGACAGAAGAAGGCCCAGTGACTCTTTCAACACCCTCTTCTTATAAAGGAATGTCACCAGTCACCAGGCTTAATCCAAGGATCTTTTCAAACAATCACTGCTGTTCTGACTTAAAAAAAAAAAAAAAGGTGATGGCTAATTTTCTCAGAGGATAGTGCCTCACATCCTCAGCAAGATTTTATGTGCTGAAGTTGAGCTAAATGATGAAAAGAATGTTTTGTGAGGCAAAAATAGCATGAAGTTGACAATTTGGGTTCAAGAAAAGAATGCATTATGAATTAGAGTGTTTGAGCATTTCCTTCTTAATTTCTAGAGAGTTAATTACACTTTGGCTTCTATTGCCATTAAGATTTTACACTATGTGTGTGTACATAAGATAATAGCAAGTAATGTGGTATTTCATAGAATGATTAATAAAGGAAACTACATTTGGTGTGTGTGTGTGAGTGTGTGTGTGTGTGTGTGTGTGTGTGTGTGTTTGTGTATGGAAGCTCACACACACTGCCAACGTAAAGCAAGACAGAAATGTTGTTCAACTGGACATTATAGAATAACATGAAGACAAAATAATTTTATGCATTAAATGCTCCAAACCATGGCCAGGATTCTCCAACTACTGTCTCTGTAGCTACATCACACCTGCACACATTGTGTCACTGAAGAATCAGAAACAAATGGATGGGGTTAATTCTGAGAAGCATAATCATTTCCACTAGAAAAGCAACTGTAGATTCATTTCTGTGGGTGCAAACTTATGACTGGGATCATTCTCACACATCAAACAGAGGTTCTAAATCTCATTAGAGATCTGTGGCCAGAATGTCTTCTCTCTAATGGCTGGCTTTCATAGACATACAGATGCTTCCAAAGGCAGAAAGTAACCATGACTCTACCAGCTATAATGCCTATGAAGCACAACGCTGACTAGTGTGCTATGATAACCTTAAGGGTGAGCTAGTGACACACATATGCTGGTGGTAACCAAAGCGGGAATTTTTCAGAGTGATTTTGAGATATTGGAGATAATTACATAAAAAGATCATTAAGACTATTTCATATTTACTTTTACAGAAAGTATTCCATTCAATGTAAACATCATAAAAGAGGGGATGATACTAATAGCAGTCTCTTATGGATGTGATGCTTAAAAAGTCTCCAACATGTGATATATATTTACATAAGGGCATTATTTTGATTATTTTCTCCACTGACCTTATTATTTCTCCTTAAGAAAAATATCTGAGAGAGCCCCAGTGTTAGTCAATAAATGTTTAGTTCTCTATCCTTCTCCTTTGGAACAACTCAGAGCACTGCCAACAGTGCTTTGAGAGGTTTTTCCCCTTCTTCTTTCATATATGCTTCATCCAAACACCCACATCTTCTAGAAACCAAAGCCTCTGGGTTTTGGCCCGGTCCCGCCATTTAACTTCCTGCCTATCCTACCTAGGATACTGGTTGCCTTCGTCAGAGTCAGAGCTCTATTTGCTGAATATACAAGGGATGAATATTGATAGCTACATGTTGAAAATGTGAAATACTCAGACAGCAGTCCATAAGGATACTATTATTGACTTCATCAGATATAAGTGTGATCTGCAGATACCTAAAAAGTTGGCCAAATGTTAAAAAAAAAAACATTGAAATGGATGTAGGTTCTGTGACATTCTGTGGTTTTGGTTGCTAGGAAAGAACCAGTAAAACCATAATTTTAAACAAGCAAAGGAAGTAAAAAAAAATGAGAATGCACTAGAAAAACAGGGAAATTAATGCCCCACTATAAAAGTACCAACCACGAAGAAGAAAAAGAATTTTTTTTAAAAGAGTTATTCCCTAGGAAATACTCTAAGAATAAGCTGCAGGGCTTAGTGTGAGTGACTAGATATTAGCACTGCTTGGCAAGAGTGTCTGGATCTGTTCTGAACACAATGCAGAACCCTTACAGACAATACATTTTCATCTTCACTGTTCCCTGATAAAATAGTATGTGGCAAGGGGGAAGACTTCAAGGCAGAAATTTAAAAGACTTAGCTCAGAATCCACTCCGAGAGGAGACTCATTTAATATATGTGAGTTTTTAAAAGGCTTCATGTGGAGTGTTAACGCAATAACAAGACAAAGAATTAAATACTCAAGGGATACTAACTCAATGCTAAGAAATCAGTAAACAGCTAATTAGCTTGGGTCCATGCCCCAGCATCGGTTATTATCACCTAATGACAGACCCTCTCCTTGCCATTGAGTTATTAACAGTACTTATGCAGAAAGACTTCAAAAAATGGCTTGTTTTATGTTTGCTCTTATCTGACTATTTTCTTATCTACAGGCCCACCTTTTAATGAGATTTTCATATAAATTTTCCCCATCATTTGCTAGATTTATAAAATTAAGTTTATCTTATTCTAAAAGGAATTCTATGGAAACAAAACAAGAAAGAAACACAGAAACCTGGGAAGCTCTTTGAAAGACTTCAAAAAATATTTGCTAAGAACCTTAATGTTTAGCAGAAGGGATAACAAGTCAAGTACAGTTGAAGAGTAAGGGACAAAAGTCAGGAAGAACATTGACATCACGATATATAGAGAGGGCTAGAAATGCTTGGCAAAGTGTATATTCACCTTCTCACAAGAAATGGCAGACCTGAGTATTGCCATACATTGCAATATGAATCACTGCAGGCCACTTATAGATACTTGGTGTATATCAATAAGTAAACCATTACATAGAGCCATGATTTAAAGTAAGTTTGCCAGACTCTGAACTATGAATTTGAATGGTTGTCATAATTTTTCCTGAGGTTTATTGGTTTTTTTCATTATTCAATTCATAAATATTTAAAATGTGCACAAAAGACAAACATTTGTGGCAAAACTAATGCACAAAGGAGCAGAATGGGTTGAGTCTGTGATGTTACTCAACAAAACAAGGGAATTTTTTTTTTCCAAGAAGCGGATGTAAATCAACTGTTCTTTCAGATCCTGAGAAAATGTTTCTAAAATAGAAAAAGAAGGAGAATTAATGCTAAGAGACCAAAATGGGGGAAAGTAGAGAAGTGTGGATTGTGAGAGAGCCTCAGAGTGGTTATCCTGAATCCCAGTTCCCTCTTCTGTTCAATGAGAAGCTTGGGATCCTGCTCTAACATTCTATGAAGCTAAGCTCTTTAGACCACCTATTCATAACCAAGCCATGCTGTGAGCATTCTAGAAGACCTTAAAAAATCTCCAGGAAGCACTGTAGACAGACATAAATTGAGTTTATAATGAGAAACAGCAGCACATAAATAAGAGAAGTTGGCAAACCCACATCCTTTATAAAGGTGGAAGGGCGGTGGTCTAGAGCAAGGAAGACACTCAGAGTGAGAGAGATAACTTCCCCCATGTCACCCTCAATAACAATGCTAATTACCTGATGGAAACTGCATCCAGACAGCCTAAAATTGTTAGGTTTCCACAGTATCACTGATCTGATGCAGACAGCAAAATTAGATTTCTAAAATATGCCTATTAAATGAAAGGCATTCATAAAGCACACCCCACAAGGAGAAGTCAAGTAGAGAGGCTGCCATGAAATTCAAACAAGAGGGGGAAAGAAGTTGTGTTTTGACAGTGGGTTTGAAAAGGTTTCATTCAAATATCACCATTAACCTTGTTTTCTCATTTCAGAACGTCTCTCATTACCTCTCTGTTTCAACCTCCAGGTTGAGTCACAGCCACTACCGCTGTTCTTTGACAACTGAGATGCCTGACAAAGTGTCGTCATTTTCAGATTTAAGGAGTAAAAATAAAAGCGTCTAAAATTATTTGGAGTGAGGTAGATGTACAATTTCACAACCATACATCCTAGGATTTGGTATTAAGAACAAAATCTTACCATCTAATTTCTGAATGACAAAGATTTAGAAGCTGACAATCACTAAATGACTGTTATCAATAGCCTGCAGAAAGCAGCCCGATTCCCATGTAAATAAATAAATTAAAATCTGGATATATATATTGTCATAAAACATATATGTGTAAGGTTACTAATTTAAAAATTATTTATAATTTGAGTGAAGATTTGGTTCCTTATTTGTAGAGTGATTCTCTATGATTCAAGTATGGTTTTAAGTTTATATAGAAAGGAAATGCTACACTCAAGATTGTGTATATTGCAACAGTAAGATCATCTGCTTCTCATGCCTGACTCTGAAACTTTTGAAATATAATCTTGTACAATTCCATAAGTTCAAAAATTAACCAGCAGTTTTGCTTTTTTTTCCTATACAACACTCATTCAAAGGGGGGAGGAGAACATACTTTATCATGAATACTTGATCCTATCAAAAGCAAGAATGCATGTCTGTATAGACATGACGGAGCAGAACTTGCATCTGTTGAGAAGCAAGATGCATATATTACAAAGGGTTACTACCAAGACAGTGACTTAACAGAAGATAAAAAGAGAAAGGGGGAGAGGTAGAAGGAGAGAGAGTCCTGTAAAATTCCTTTTTCCTTGTAATGTCTTTGTTCTTCCAGGCATCACTGTTCAGATCCACTAAATTTAGGAGTGAGTGAGAAACATTTTGCTTAAAATTGACATAGAGTTCACTATATTTTCTAAAAATTTCCATTCCATCCTATGTAAGAAAATGGGTTCAAGGGAAGAAATCAAGAGGGTTAAGTTCTTACTTGGTACTTCAATAAAATTACTTGTCACTGCCTGCAGCCGCTGATTACTAGGACAGTGCCCCTTCCATTAACTATGCCGACAGATCCGACATTTTACTGATGACAGTAACCATCCAGCAGATTAAAGCACAATGTAGATTTAATCTCTCAAATGACTTGATAGCCTCAAATGAAGGATTCTCAAATTTCATGGTTCTGACCTATTCAGACTGACTAAGTATACAACAAATTACCTGTCCCCTGTTTTTGTAACAAGGGAAATAACATCATTTTGTTTTTCCTAATGCTTACTGCAACGTCTTTGTGAGTTTACCAACATAATCTGCATGCTACAGAGCAAAAGATCATCCTACTTAGCAAAATGTGAAGGTTTCATTTGCATTGATATATGGCCGTGGCTCATTCCAACATAATAAGGTGACAGCAGTTGGTGACAGAGAAGCCAGATTTTAGGAAAGGATCATTTGAGTAGTGATTAAGGATATCTCCTACTAAAGGAGATTTCTCACCAGGGACAGAACATGAGTTCACTGCAGAGAGCAAAAGTGGCCACTGCCCAGCCAGTTTACTCACTGTCACACCAAGTATGTATGTCGTGTCATACTGTCTGTTCAAGGAACAATGAACAACTGATATCTCAGGAAAGGAGCCCAATCAGGAAGCATAAAAATAACTGGATGCCTGAATGAACTACCTGTATGCTGTGCTGTGAGCATGATGAATCAGACATCTTCAGAAAGCTTTAATTCATGTTGTGCTTTCCGTGACTCAGGTGGATTAAATTAGACTCCCCATTATTCAGCAATAGTGCTACCTCTGCATAGGCACTGCAGTTACCTGCAGCTTCCTGGCCTTGTCAGCAGACCCAGCAGTACCACAGGAGCAGGTCTTTGGACATTGTAGATTAGCAATGAGCCTGTTTTGCCTTCAAAAGGAAAATATTATTATTCTCCAGTTACTATGCAGAAGGCATGAAGCTTGAGTGAGCCAAAGTAATAGCTACCTCATGATGTTAGGTAAGGTACTTAACTTAGAACCAGAGAGATCCTAATCAGGCCACAAATAACAATACTTGCTTCATCTGAAAATAGCTTTTAAAAAAAATAAACACTATAAAGAGAGTACATTTTACTACTTGAACATTCTTGAGAAATGTATTATTGCCACCCACCTACCCCTACAACCTTCCACCCTCTGTTTCCACTTCTCCAATTTCTTCACACATATTTCCATGGCAACCAAGAATAACTATATAGATGCAGACTCCTGGGTGAAATTCATAGAGGGCTTGTGTTGCTCCAGTCCTTTGCTTTTACCAATGATGATTTCTACCTTTTTTTTTTTTTACACTATCTTTTTCTGTGAGTCTCAAAGACCTTCCTTCAAGGAACTGTAGTTTCTGAAATCCTGTTTTTCCCTTTTAAATGGTGAGAGGGGAAATAAAAGGCCAGATAGACTTAGAATTGAAGAAAACTACCAACATTTTTTCATGTGTTTAAGGGTGGGATTTGTTCAGATAGAATAAGTTAAAAGTTGCACAGTTTGGGAACAGTAGTACCTGTGAAAGGTCACCCTCTTAGCTTCATTCTCTAGTCAATACCTGGTATCTATCTGCAGGCATAACTGGCATCTCGACTATTACCAATGAAAGTAATTGTCTTGCTGCAGGCTTGTAGTGGATGGCTAGCTCCTAACAATGTTGTTAAGCATACCACAATGCATAGAAAAGTTTATTAAGAAAGAATTATGCCATCCAAACTATCAACAGTATCAAGACTAAGAAAACTTTAGTTCGCTTATAAAGAGGGAAATAATGAAATGTCTTTTTAATAGAAGTCCTTTTAATAGAAATTATATTCAAGTTTAGATTATATCTTGAAATATCAAAGCTAGGGTATTAACAATTGTTTTTCTTTGAAACTTCTATTCTTTGTTCAAATACACCATGAAACAAAATGTTTCCAGTTCTGCACAGAATTGGAATTCACTCTCATCACACTTCATTTTACCTTGAAATGTTAATTGCTGTACAGCAGGGCTGCATGGGTGATTTAAATTTACATTTGCTCTTAAATTTGATTAATCTGATCTCTTTGGAGCTAATTTTTGCCTATCTACTCAGATAGGAAAAATGCTCTGGAGCACACAATAGCTTAGAAAACCCAATCTAATTTTGATAGTTACATAAATAGTTTTTGCATCTAAAGTGACTTTTAGCTCTAAGTATAAAATAAATAAGAGATGGAAAAGAAAAATAAAAAATAACAATTATATTCGGTCTCCATCCTGAACAGCTTAGGTAATGTTGTAAAATAGTAATAAATACAAGAGAAAAATGGCTTTCAAATTAATTCCATATTTCAGGAAATTTCATCTTACAAAAATCCTCACATCTTTGATTAAAAAACAAGTATGTTAAATGTGAATGTCCCTTCTCAGAAACTTATATAACTACTTATAGAAAGCCACTGCTTCTGGATAACTTCTGTGACAATTTGCACCTCACTGATGGGACACTTCTGTTAAATATTGGTGGATATCACCATGTGCCCATTGTAAAGAAATCCTAGGTATGCAATTACTGATACATGAAAGAGAAATATTGTTTCATGTATATTGTTTATAATTTATTTTATTCTCAAAAGATTTGGAAATTAGTAGCATTCTTCAGACAAGAAATTAATGCTGTTAGTTTCCCTCAATGTCACACAGTTAAAAATGTCAACTATTATTCAGATTCACATCTCTAATTTTAATAATCTACCATTTCTCCACAAACTTCTCATTTCTTCCCCCTCTAAGACAAAAATGGCAAATGCTAGCAAGTACCTATCTCCCGTACACTTCAAAACCTGTCTCTGTAATCAGTCATGTCAGATTCCCAATACATTGATCTACCATAGAGTTTTTCTCAAGGTAACACTCCAAAAAGACAACGTCCATCAATCTTTATGAAGCAGCAGGTACAATCAAGCCTATTTGCAGCCTTGATAAGCACCTAGAGCTCAGAGGTGGGATGTCTGCTGTTCAGCGAAGCTGAATCAACATTCTTGAACCAGGCTTTTGCTTTGTCTTTGTTGAGTTTGAGAAAAGAATGAAGCCTGCTTAACCTTGGCCTCTGCCTCACTCTTGGCCAGGGTTGATGAAATTCCAAAGACAAGTGTGGAAATTTGGAGGTCATAATATTATTAGGTAAGAGTTTCATCACTAAAGTTTGATAGTCTTTCCTCCTTCAGGGACTTTATAGAAGGACCATTATGATTCAATAAGAAACATCAAGTAGTGCTCCTTGATTTGATCACCAAGAGGTTTTTCCACTCTACCACCATTTTGGTTAACATATTAATAACGTGAAATACTTCAAGTAGTCTCAAGAGATAGTTTAAGATTCTATCTGATTAGATGAAGTAGTATTGCTGAAGGACACATTCTCCTCCAGCATATCTGAAGCCATTAATTGACTGGACTACTGTCTAAGATCTTGAATAATTATTCCTCCATCCTTTAATGCCCTCTGCCTTTTGCTCTCTTGACTTTGACACCCTTGCTAAACTGCATACTACATCTATCTCTGTAAACCTACTTACAGACAAAAGCCCTATGTGAGCCTGGGGTGATTCACTTCCTTAGCAACTCATGCCTTAGCATGTTTTCTCATTGCCTCCTAAATAAAAAATACTAAAATTTTGCACTCAGCTCCCTGACTCAAAATAAAAATGCTTACATCACAATTATTTTTCGTTATGAATATGCTTTTGTGGAGATTGATTGAAATATACAATAGTGTATTTCATGGCAGCATTTTCATATTTTTTTCATTGCTTTCACCAAACAATCTCTACTCCTAGGTTATAACTGAAGATTACCTTAAGGAAAACCGTTGCCCTCCTTTAACTGGAGGTAACTGAATGCCAGCTGACTTTTACGCAAGCTTGTTTTCAGGAGTTAAACTCTATAAATTGACATTTCTAACTAAGTATGTGCCAATATTTTTGTTTGTTTGTTTGTTTATTTGTTTTTATTAGATATTTTATTTATTTACATGTCATACAATATCTCCTTTCCCAGTTTCCCCTCAAAAAACAAAACAAAACAAAACAAAAACAAAAACAAAAAACAACAACAAGAACAAACCTCTGTTCGCTCCCTTTTCTCCTCTCCCCCTGTTCGCCACCCTACCCTCTCCTGCCTCCTGGCCCTGGCATTCTCCTACACTGGGGCATAGAACCTTCACAGAGCCAAGGGCCTTTCCTCCCATTGTTGACTGACTTGGCCATCCTCTATACATGTCTCCTGAGAGGCTCTGACAGTGCCTGACTAATACAGAAGTAGAGGCTCACAGCCATCCATTGGACTGAGTACAGGCTCCCTAATGAAGGAGCTAGAGAAAGGACCCAAGGAGCTGAAGCATTTGCAGCCCCTTAGGACTAACAACAATATGAACTAACTAGTACTCTCAGAGATCCCAGGGACTAAACCACCAACCAAAGAGTACTCACGGTGGGACTAAGGCCTCCAGCAATATGTGCCAATATTAATGCATACTCTACCGTTGTCAACTTGGCAATAGGCTTACAATAAAAAAATAATAGTAACCATAAATTAAAGGAAGGCTTAATTTTCCAGTTTAATAAGATGGCAAGAAGAGGAAGAGGCCCGTGGAGGCTATTTGCCAAAGATGCCATTGCCATGCATACAGGATATTTAGAACACACAATCATCCTTATCTATAAGATACTTTTGAAACAGCCTAAGTCCTAAGAGGTTACATAGCTTAAAGTTTCACTTAGTTTTCAATCTTTTGCATTCAGGAAAGATAAAGACACTTAACTTTCCTGATTAACTTTAAAATTGAAAACAATATATATCCTATTTTCCTCAATGGTATTATATGAGCATTCTGAAGGAAAATATCACATAATAAAAAAAAAAAAAGAAGAAGAGAAAAGGAAACATTTCGGATATTAGTAAACCTTAGTTTGAATTTGACACTTGAACCTAACAGTCAACTTTTCTCAAAATTACAAATTAATAGTAGAAACTGCATTTTAAAAAATTGAAGTGAGGATGATTCTCCCTCAAACTTGTCTCATTATTCTATCAGGCACTGTGAAAGGAATAGCCCCCCCAATATCATGTTTACATGTATTACACATCAACATAAAACACAAACACGTATCACACAATCACAGCAGATGAAGGGAAATTTTAGGGTCATTAAGACTGTTTAAGTCATTTAAAATAATACTATACATTTATGAAAGCAGTTGTATATTCACTTATAAAGGATTTCCAGAGAAGTGCCCTTTGGCTTGCTTTAATATCTGAGTCAGCCACAGCAAGAGTAAAATGAAAAGGCACCTGATATACATCCTCTTTCTCTTGGGTAAATAACTAGAGGAAACAAAGGGTGAAGGAGAATCCTCACACCATAAACAAAAGGACAGGACTTTAGACAGGGAAAGCCAGAAAGGCTATGTGGAACTCCCAGGATTTTTCAGTGAATTGCAACTAAGAAAATATAGGCATGGGGAAAAAGAGTAGGCAGGCCACGGCTGACTATAGCCAGATTCCGGAGATGGGTGATGAACCAGAGTGTAGGGTCTTGGCATAGGTCTCAGGGTCTTATACCTAGATAGTAAAGTGCCATGCCACAAGCTGGTATGCCATAGGCAGTACCCAAGTTAACAAATAAACATCAAACCCAGGTGGAGAGTTATGAACTCTAGCAATAAAACTAGGCTAGGATCTAATTCCCAGCCTTGACTAGAAATAGACAGAGTCATGCCACTGGAGCTCTCTGAATGCCAGTTTTCTCATATGTAATATGAGGTGAAACAAAATTATCCCAGTGTCTATTTCTAGCACAAATAGTCTGTGGCTTGTTCAGAGGAACGAGAAGAGCAGTTATCAAAATTGGAGTCCTGGTGAAGAGAGAAATCAATATCTAAGTAGACTGAATGCTGAGCCATCAAGCTGCAGTTTAAAGCCCATTCTGATGTCTTCTCTGAAGACTGAGAGGGGACAATGAGATACAGGAAGGCCCCGCTTACTACACCTAATATATATGAATGTCAAGGATATTTCTCAGTTGCCATCTTCAGACAAAAGCAGTGTGATATAATTGTAATAAAGGATGATTTTATGAGAAGAACTAATATCTAATACCTGTTGTTTAAAAAAATACATTTGAAAAAGAAAAAAAGTCAAGTAAAAAGAATAAAGGATCTAAAAGGAGAGAAGTAGCAGGAAGAATCAGAAAAAAGAAACCTTGCTACATATAATATAACATTACTGATGGTTAGATTGAATTCCTCCAGGGAAGGATTGTGACTTCAAGTTAGAAAGTGAAGACTCAGGTCCCAGACTAATACAGATACATCTGTGCTGGCAGAGAATGCAAAACGTGTTCCGCTTTGGATTCCAGAAATAGAAATTAAAGACATATCAAAAGGAACAGGGAACTTAAGTGATTCAATGCTCAAGGAGGAGGCCAATGTGGGGGTGTTAGTGAAGAAAATGCCTTATGATTTAAATGTAGTGAATTCGAACTCTCAAAAGTAACAGCAGATATATGCAATACAAACAAAGAATTTGAAATCCAAAAAGGTAAAATAAGCTAACAAAATCATGTATTTATTTAATTTTGGAAAATCACAGAAGTTATACCTTTTACTATTGCCTAAGCCCAAACAAATAGAGGGACATAAAGAAATGAATCTGGGTTCCCTGCCATCCAGGTTTGTCTATGTTATTAAGACAACAGCGCCCTTTATGCTACTAAAGCTATGTCCAGGACAACGTGGTTTGTCAGAAGAAAGAATGTAAGTTCCATGACAGGAGTAAAAGTCCAGAAGAGACCATGTCCACCGACCATGTCCACCTGCTTCTTTAGTCATCTTATAGAGTTGCCCCACATTTGATGAGGCAGTGACTATAACTCTAAAATAGAAAAGGTTAACAAAGTGTAGGGTGGTACAGGCACTTGAGAGATAGAAGCCAGAGAATGGCCACAAATTCAACAGCAGCAAAGGCTATAAAGTGAGACTCTGCCTTTTAAAACAAATAGAAATAATAAGTAATAACCAAATAAATCAATAGAAAGGTGAACTCATGTGTTGTTTATTAAAGGAGTCCATTACTTTTCCAAGCATAGTCTTCATTTCATTTTGTGAGTTGAGGTGGGGCATTCTCTTTTTATTTGTTTTTTGGTTTTTCAAGACAAGTTTCTCTGTGTAGCCCTGGCTGTCCTGAACTCACTCTGTAGACCAGGCTGGCCTTGAACTCAGAAATCTGCCTGCCTCTGCCTCCCAAGTGCTAGGATTAAAAGCATGTGTCACCACTGCCCACGGAGGTGGACCCTTCTTCTCTGTTAAATAAGTACATAAGTAACAAAATGTCAGGTTTCATATCAAGCCATATTCTCTTGGATGCCAGTGTTTCATATAAGTATTTGCATAATAAAAATGCTCATGCTTTTGCTAAGTTTTTCTCCACTGACACACCATAAATGAATGTTTTTTACTTGGAATGAAATGTTAAAGGCCAACGAGACTTATTAAGAAGGAAAAGAATCTTTAAGAATCTTCATTTTAAAATCTATAAAGAACCTACCATGATTTCTCTAAAGGGTTCAATCTAACTAGTGTGCTTTTCCATTTTATAATTAGTAATAAGAAGAGGTCTTGAGGAAAGAAAATAGCATTTCAAAGCCCCATAGCTAGAGCTAGTTTATCACCTAGCTAGGATAGTGCAATTTTAATTGCATATTTAGGTCATTGGCTGTAAGCACTGATAAGCTGCTACCATGAAACATCCTAAAATCAATAAAGAAAATGTTAGAACGAGGGGGAAGTTGTAAATGGAAATGTTAAGAGATTCTTAACTATGCTGTCTTAAATGCTACTGTTGGAACACAAACTGAACTTTAAGCATGATTTAGCAGAACTACGAAAGGAGAGACCTCTGAACCACAGCATTTATTTTCAATTGTACTGAAAGCTAGCAGTGTTGTGTTTGTGCCAGACTAATTTAGCTAAGAGTAAAAGTATTCATTTAGGCATGCAGCCTTCATTGCATCTGTCCTCAGAAGAAAATAATAAAAGCGAAGGATGACAACTCTGTGGCAGCAACGCCCCCTAAAACTGCACCAAAAAAAAAAAAATCTCCATTGTGTATGCCACAGAACATCAGTGTTGTGACACACACATTAAAAACAGAATTATGCAATCACCTGATGATGTTACATCTACTCTTCCTGTTTTCTGTCTGAATCACCTCCTTTTTTACATAAAATCCTTGAAATTTTAGAGTGTATTTTGAGCTGCAACCCAGCAAAAGGATAACTACTTGAAAAGTTATGTTCTTGTGAACATGCCAGAATACAAGTGACTCACTAAAACTATTTTGAAAGGCAGTTTATATAAAAAGGGAACCTTATAGCACAATTGCATATACATTTATGATGTGAATATATAACCCTTGATATGCAATTTATTCAATATATATCATATGGTAGAAAGCAGTACTACTCATACAACAGGCTGCATCAAAACATCATAGATGATAGATGGATAGATAGATAGATAGATAGATAGATAGATGATAGATAGATAGATGAATGGATAGATAGATGGATAGATAGATAGATAGATAGATAGATAGATAGATAGATAGATGCACATGAAATAGCCTGTACTCTTTCATGGAAAATTATTTTTAAAATAAAATCTACTTTTATTGATATCATTCTAATCACTCTTACTTGTAGATAATATATTACTGAGTTCAGAGGTGAAAGAGCAACTGCAATTTGAACCAAGTAATAATAAAATAATAATAACAGTAATGGTGGTGATGACAATAATAATGACAATAATAATAGTAAAGAATGGAAAAGATAAAAGAGATAGGAGATAGTATTTTTAAACCTGGGAACAAAAGCTTTTCTAACTGTAGAATGTAATTCTCTAAAAATGAAATCAAAGTCACACCATAATTGGGTTATAAAACTTTACATTATTAAAAGCTAATGTAAGATTAATTTAGAGCTATAATTTTCCAGCAGATATCAACTAGTAATTCCCAGCATTCTTTAAAGAATATTCTATTAAGTTGTATATCTTATGCATAGAAGAGATCTGAGTTCACTTGATTGGTTAAAGAAACAATAATCTAACAGCATTCTGCTCATATCACTTTATGCCTTTGTCTATGTGAAGGCAAACAAACATTTTGGCAAGCAGACATTAATGCATGTGAGTGTGGGCAACAGTTCCTTCACAGGACAGCTGGATGAGCCCTGTAAAGTAGTTCCAGCCAAATGTTTATTCTAAAGCCTTCTGGTGTGAAGCAGGAGGGGAGGCCTGCAACTCTGGTTTGAATCATCCCCTAATGCAGAAAGCCCAGACTGCTAGTATTGGAGGCTCACACACATACACTAGGAGAAAGAACATCCAAAACTGTACATTTATTTTGCTGATCTAATTCACAATAAAGAAACTTTAAAGACCCAAATCTGTCAACCACACAGCAAATGAGAAAGTTAGATTTCTACCTGTACTATTTTGTGCAACACTATAGTACACATATTTATAGCATACATTTTGAACAACAGTAGAAACACAGTTACACATATTTATCTTAGAAATGACAGTTCTCTCAGGATATTTTGCGATTTCTGGAGTGATTTTTGATCATTCCAACTTTGATGGCACTATGGACTTTAGGAGGTGAACATCAGTAATTTTGAAAGCCCATATACTATGTAAGAAACACACACACACACACACACACACACACACACACATATACACACCAATGAGTTGAGTGGAAGTAAAAATAGTGTCATTGTTAGAAACACTGCTAGTTAGCTATAGTCCATATGGCTCTGAATCATATATCTGTTTCTATTTAATCAATAAATTTCAACAAAATAATAAATAGTAAGCCTGATGATCAAAATAATATGCTTTAATTTTTTAAGTGAAAACTAAATTTCAAAATCATTTCTTGGGGCTTGGAGATATGGGTCAGGGGTTAAGAGTGTATACTACTGTTGCAGCAGACCTGAATTCAGTTCATAGAACATATATTGGAGAGCTCAGAACTGTCAGTAAGTTCAGCTCCAAAAGAATCCAATAACTCTGTCATTTGCATTTAGATACACACACACACACACACACACACACACACACACACACATGAACACAGTCCCTCCTTTCCCCCTGTGTGTGTTGTATGTGTGTGTGGTGTATGTGTGTGTCTGCTGATCTATCCGTCTGTGTGTGTGTGTGTGTGTGTGTGTGTGTGTGTGTGTATAAGTCAATATATATACATACTGAAGTTAGGGGACAACCTAAGCTGTTGGTCCTGGCTTTCCACCTTGTGTGGCAGAGGTCTCTCTGGTATATTTCTACCACATACAGCAAGCCCCTGGACCAAAGCTTCTGGGGATTCCCATTTCTGCTTCCCAGATCTTCTGCTTTTGGATATGGATTCCTGCTCTGAACTCAGATCACACATGAGTTCTGTGAATTTGAACTCATGTCTTCAAGTTAGTATGCCAAGCACTTTTACCAACTAAGTCATCTCTCCGGCCCTCTAAAATCATTTCTTAAACACTTTTAAAGAGCATTGAACTCATTGATTTCTAGTTTCATAGTACTGAATATAAAGCAAGGTAAAGTATGTCTATTTTTATTTACACGATATTTGTGTGCTTTTTTAAATTTCAAGCATGCTAGCTCATAGAGATATTTGATTACAAATATCCTGTATCATGTAGGTGTATCATGAAGTGGTACTCAGTTTTCTAAGAAGAAACAAGTCATTGATCCACACTTAAAGACCTCTGACCAAACGTTAAGCAAGCCTCCTACAGGCTTTCTAAATTATACTTCTAGCTCAAAATAAAACACCTCATAATGGCAACAAGAACAAACGTGGAAAAGAGTGTTTTCCATCAAATATAGCATCTGAAAATGTCTAATCTGTTAAAAGTGCCAGTGTGCTTTTAATGTATTTCACCTTTGGTGACTAGTGTGTAATAAAACCCTCAAATTAAGTAGATTGCATTTTAACTAAGATAAACTAATAGTATAATTAGGGCACTGTATAATTCACCATTACTGCTCCAATGGAAATCATGTAAGTATTTAAGCTCTTTACAGGAACTTCTGGATAATGACAAAACTCTCTGGAATATAAGTGGTTTGGGTTTCAGTGGTTTGTAACTTGGGGGTGGCTTCTCATTCCAAGAAGTATTTTTATTCTTCTTTTTTTCTTATGGCTAAAACCATATGCAGATTTTTAAAAAACATGCTATATGTCCAAGATCATGGGCCAAATCTACTTGATTTTAAGCATAAGGAGGAACATAATTAGAATGGTTGAAATTTAGTTATTAGATGTAATAATGTGCATTGTTTTAAATATCTGTACCATTCCAGAGTCCAGTTCTCCTACATCAGTATACACAGTGATTAATGTTTAAATTCTTTTTGAAACTAAGTTGAATATCCTACAGCATTATGTACACTGTACACATGAATAAATATTGTCATGTTTTCATGATGGCAGTTTTTATGGTTAGTCCAGAGTATGTAATTAAGTAAGAGGTAACTAAAACACTCCTAGGTCTCATTCAGCTATCCAGGGCAAGCAGAACTTCCCATAGGTAGCAATATTCTAAAATAAGCCCCGTATGAAAATAAACTGATGGTCTCAACTCCCTAGTTAAGAGAAGTCATGGAGTTTGAAGACAAAAGAATTGACCAGTGTGAGAAATGTGTAATGGAAAATAAAGTTCAGTTGTCAAGATCATTTATGTGTTTCTGGATACTATGGCTTCTTTTAGCACCAAGATCTACAGGAAAATCATTACTGAGGATGTCTTCTTGAGCTTCTGAAAGAATTTTAAATGCCTAGACACAGTGAAGTACTTTCTGTCTCCAAGAAAAAGTGCAGTCCATGTAAATGTATTTAAATAGATTATTGTATGGGAAAGAAGAGCCCATTGAAACTGGGATGAAAAGGTAAATGGCAGTCAAAGCCAACTGCACTGCAAGTCTCTGAAGGGCAAAATCTAGGCAGCAGTGGGAACAAGTTTGCTCTTTAGATTATGTGTTAAACATAGGCAGACTAGATTTTAGTAGTGTGTTTTTCTTGTGTCTCTTAACACACAGACTCATGAGATGAGTTATGTCGTCTTCATTTCAGATTTAACATCTACAGTATAGAAAGTTAAAAGATCTTAGTTTCCAAAGAAAAGGCTGGTTAAAATAATAGGAAAGACTCCAGAAAACCCAACAAGCAGCTGAAAGACTCACATGCTGATATTTTCACCCAACCCACTGGACAGAAGCAGCTGACCCCTGTTGTTGAATTATGGAAGGCTGAAAGAAGCTGAGAAGGGAGATCCTGTAGGAGGATCAGCAATCTCAATTAATCTGGACCCCCGAGATCCCTCAAACACTGGATCACCAAATAGGCAGCAAATACCAGTTGATATCAGGACCCGAACACACATTCAGTAGAGGACTGCCAGATCTGTTCATTCAGAGGTGATGCACATAACCCTCAAGGGACTGGAGGTCCCAGGGAGTTTAGAAGTCAGGTGGGGTGGGGGATGGTAACATCCACGTGGAGACAGGAGGGTGAGGAGGCAGTATGGCATGTGGAACAGTAGGAGGGTGGAAGGGTGGAGTGGGGAATAAAATATGGAGTGTAAAAAAGTAATTAATTAATTAATTAAAAATAGGAAAAAATACACAGATCAAACAATGCATACCTGGTCACTAATCACACTCAGCTGAAATGTAAGTATTCATTATTCTAACAGTTTATCATTAATTAAGCTCCTACCATATTACCATAGGAGTAAATGATTGGTCCATAGTATAAAAAAATAGACATCAATATTTCCTTTTATATATGAATATGTAAAGGGGTTGACATAAAAGTAAATAAGTATATAAACAAGCAAATATAAGAGAAAATTGCCATGTAAGCAACAAAACAGTAAGAAAATTTCCACAGCCATTCAACCCAGTGTACGCCCTGATGCTCCCTTCCTCGGTTTAAACTCCAGAGTGGTCTGCTAAGTCAGCTCTTCCACTGGGTCACAGTCAGCCTGGACACCTGTCCATGCATTCTGTGCAATGAAGCTGGAGCCTACGACAATGTAGTCCTATCGTGATGAGCCTTTCCTGCTTCTTTGTCTACAGAGCTCTTTCTATACTTGAAGTCACTAGGTCACTGCATATAACCTTTGTTTATTTGTCTATTCAATCAGTACAGAAAATATCTATTAAAATATAAGTATATGATGACTAGAGCAAAGAGCAACCAGGCATCTTTGGGTTTATCTTACTACACTGTAGTTCTGTGTGTGTGTGTGTGTGTGTGTGTGTATTCAGTGATTTTTTTGTTGTTCTTCTTCATAGAGGCATGTTGTTTCTGGGTATGTAACCCTGTACATAGACTACATATAAATTAAGTCATACCTTTCTACTATATTAAGGAGAGTTAGAATTATTTCCAAATTAGAGGCAACAGACAGCAGAGATTTTGATTCTTAGCTAGTATTTTCCACACCTGCTACGCACACTCGTCTACTCCAGTCACATCCAAAATATCGGGGATAAAATCCTGATAAAGGATAAGAGGCAATAAGACCCCAAAAGGGGTTCTGTGCCTCCTGGATTTCAGACTAGTCGCTGGTATCTCCTAACTCAAACGTGTTCCAGATCAGTCTTTGAAATCGTCAACACGGCCTCATAATTTCTTGGGGTATAAAGGTACCCCAAGAAATGATTCGTAAATAGTTAAGATGGGGCATTTGTCTCCTGGACGACACAATGTTTCTAACCTATCCCGGTTTATCACCTAGCTTCCCATAATGAGTAATCTCTCTCTAGGATACTGCCTTCCCAGAGCTAGCAATAGAGGTCGAGTACATCCCTTAGGACAATAGATAGTTTATGATCTTATGTACTTCGATTACGAGAGTAATCGAAGGGCTTTCACTCAAGGACATTAGCTAGAAGTGTTAAGTCAGGTCGGAACTCCCCACTGCCTGCCCCGAGCTAGAACCAGAGAATTAGCAGGAAACACTAGATTGAAATCTCCTGGTCATTGCTTCCAGTAGAACCAGAGAATTAGCCTAGGAATATCAAAATACCTTAACAGGGAGGGCTCCACTCCTCTTCCTCCTGCTTCACACCTAGCTACCAGACCCTGCTGTAACCCCCATCTGCCTATGTGACTCTTGACATTTGCTCTGCTTACTGTATGCTACTTAAGCCTGCTTTTCGCTAGCACTAGGACTGAGAGAAGAAGAAGGACTTAGACTCACATGCAGGACTAGCACTAGAACTTAGATGGACTAGGACTCAGATTCATGCATTCGCATTCCCCCGGGCCCAGAGTGCTTGGGCCCGGGGGGGATACAGCACCAGTCCAGAGGAGATAGCTGCTGCTTTAGACCCAGTATGTTTCAGATAGCCTCAGATGTACCTCAACTATTGAGCTGCCAGATTTACCATCTCTCTTTTGCAATGACTGTAAAAGTCTGATGTCATTTTAAGAAATACATTTAGATCTTATACTTCATGTGTCGTCTCTGCCGTCATTTCTTCGCCTACGCCTTGTCGACCTGACTAGGACCCCCGTTCCTCCCACGGGTTGAGGGAGGCCCAGATCGGCCGGCCGGCCCGCAGCACACACCCTCATCTCACACTCAACAATACGCCTCATGTCCTTGCTCCCCCCCCCCCAGAATCATTGAAACTATGGCTTCAGATTCTATATCCCTAAAAGAACTATGTTACTGTCTGTCTACTTCTCTAGAAGTAAAACTCATAAATGGATAGGCTCAGAGATAACTCATCTGATATTTAAAACAACACAACTCTGGATTTTTTTTTTTTTTGTGTGGGAACAATCAATTTCTACCTATAGGATATACCTGTAGAAGATAATTGTGTTCTGCAAAGTATAGAAGGATACAGAGAATCTGTGGTAAGACAATCCTGTGATGGCACACCCTACCATAGATTCTTTCCTCATATTCCTTGGTAGATGGACTGTTTCATATATTCTGAGGGGGCAATTGCAAGCCTGCATTTAGAGGTCAAAAACTCAAGCTACCAACTCTCTCTATCTAGTTGTGCGTACTGATGAAGGCTGAAAATGTTTCAATGAGATCACAAAATCAAATGAGAAAAGTAACTATCATAGAATACCTAGAGGTTAAAATTTTGGATAGATTGAACTAAAATACCATATCAAAAGAGTTCCAGGCTGTATGACATAAAGTTCTTTTTAATCAGAAGGAACATAGAGCTACAGATTAACAATGGCATAAACATTTAATTCTATAATGTATAAACAATTTACCTCCTTGGACTTGTTACATTGAGATTATATTTGCAATCATTTTTCTTAGACAAACATCTAGGAAAAAAATCTTCCTAGGAAGATATTGTGAGGTCTTAAGGTAAAATATATTGCTTCTTTCATTTTCTTTCTTTGTGTCTGTCACAATCTAAGATTATTATATTGAAGAGTGCCAAGTTACACTAGAAAATTAATGTTTCTGTCTTCAGTTTAATTCTGTTGCTTTTAAGAGGACATTAGAACTATTCTAAAGTATTCTTGGCAGGTGCAGTATTTCAATATATGTACATCAAGATCCACCGCATTTATGCAAATCTCTTCATTCATCCCTTAAGTGTAATTTTTAGTTGTCATTTCAAATGTTCAAGCACAGGAATTTGAATACCCCCAAATGGGGAATTCTCTTGCATGGCACTGGATCCCTGTACAAGAGAAATTAAATTGCTGCTTCTGCAGTAAATGCAAAAGGGGGTGGGGAGGGCCAAGAAATAACATGAGAGCAACTGTATGTCCTTTTACAGCTAAGAGTTGGCTTTACACATTCCACAAGTCATAAATAAACAGAAGAGTCCTGTGAACTGTATGCAGATGGCTGGGGCTACACTGGTGTCTTTTGTGATGACTTTGGTTTCTTTCCCTGTTTTGCCATCTCTTAAAATATCTACCAAGAAAAAAAAATTGGCTTTACTCCACAGAAATAGGACAAGTAGGATCCTGTACCTTATAAATTGCTCCCTGCTTGCTTAGACCTTTAGAATGCTTGGAGAAATCCATTTCTCCCCCTCATTATAGCTCACTTAAAAATATCTGCCCTCACAATGGGCAGGATAATGCTTTAAGCTTTAAATATTTATTGCCTTTTTTTTTTTAAAGGATAACACAATAACGGAAGTATGGTGAGCGTGGCCAAGCTACACAGTCAGAGAGTGAAGGGAAATGCAGAAGAAAAAAAAATCCCACAAACCACATGAAGGAAGAAGACATGAGTTCAGCCACTTAGGGAAGCAAGTTTAAGGGACCCAGTGCAAGGTCCCTGCCAAGCCCAAAGGAAAGAAACAGTGGGAAGAATATGGTCTCCCACAGAGCAGCACGGAAACAAGACCCCAAAGTCAAGTGGAAATGCGAGGACTGGCATTTCTTTTTTATATCCCTACCTAATTATGGCAGAGAAATCCTGGTACTGGCAAGGAAGTAGACATATATTGTGCAAGTATATGTACGCACACGCTCAGATGAGAAATAAATGCCTGTATTTACCATCCGTTAAACATTTCAGATCATTTTAAGTATACTTATTCTTTCCATCATGCACTTTCTGTCTCTCTGTCTCTGTCTCCCTCTTCTCCCTTTGTCTCTGCCTGTCTCTCTTTCACTGTCTCCCCTCCCCTTTCTCCCTCTCTCTCTTCTCTGCTCCCTTCCATTACTGTTATAGCAACAGCTGTCTGCTTAGCTAGTCATAGTACTGCTTTTTTCAACAGCAAATGCCTAAAGGCTTTGGCAATGTAAAAAGTATTGGCATTTTTCTGATGGATATTCAAAAATCTATATTACCATTGCTAAGTCAGCATTCATGAGTCAGCAAGGGATATGCTGTCTCTTTAAAAAGGCATGAAGGTTTCCAGTCAGGCCTTTTAAAGCTTTACAAATAACATTTCAAGAGGTCTGAGAATGTGGACTGAGATAGCAGAGGGCTTTTAGTACCACACTGCTCCAGGATCCTTTGATTTTATTACTTTTGCCTTTGATGGTGCTCTTTTCTGGTTGTTTTGATGACTTTGTGGCCTAATGCACTGAAATAAGGCAGCAAAGTCAAAACCTTGTAGCCCTAATGACAAAGAATAACTTATTAGGTGACCTTGAGTACATATTGCCTTTCCTTACCAGTTT
>NW_022196905.1:51193963-51198821 GCF_008632895.1 Mastomys coucha | reverse complement strand
AAAAAAAAAAAAAAACATTAAAAAATAAAAGCTCCTAGGACTATAACACTTCATGCATGGGCAAGAAGATTACTACATACTTCTCTGTTAGCATGGTTTGAAATGATGTGTATTGGTTTCTTTGAGCTAGACTTCACTACAGGCATCAAGCATGTTTTGGATTACAGACAATATGTGAGCAAACTATAAAGACTCCCATTTTACAAATGAAGAATGAAGCTTACCTTTCTCCTTTTTTTTATGTTGCATCTTTTTATGTTCCATCGTCTTGTGCTAATGAATACGACAATGTAGTCACTAAATATTTAGCAATTATCATTAGCTTGTAATTGATTGAATAAGTATATATACACCATATAGGACATAGTAATTACTATGTGTAAAATCCTATCTGTAATAATATATAATTGTATATGTGCTAATATAATATTCCATATAGATTATGTGCAATTATTTAATATATAGTATAATTATAATTATATAATATATAGTCATTGGTAATATCTATTTTAATTTCAGAGACAATTTTAAACTACTGTTTAATTCTTATATGATTTCTCAGGTCAACTTCTAAAAGAAATACCCAAAATGTTTGAATGAAAAGACAGAAGAAAGAAAGAAAAAAAAACAGAAATATCCAAAATATAAGGAAAAAAAAAAGCCAAAAAGGAAGGAAACAAAGAAACAGAGAAAGGAAAATGATTACTTTGTTCCTACAAGGCCCCACTAGTATTAGATGTTCACATGTTTATAACTATGGACTGTTTTATACAAATTATCAGGTCCTGATTTGAGGGTGAAGATTGGGTCTAGATTTTTTTATGTTTACTGGTTCTCTGCTCAACTGCTTTTCCTGTACATTGCTGTTTGCTTTTCAACAGTAGAAAATAAGATACACATTGCTTTCCAGATCCAGGGAAAACACCTAGAGAAAAAGAATTGTAAATTCACTTAAAAAAAAAAAAAGGTAAACAGAAAGAAAACAGATGTTTGGCCATCCATAGCCCTCGCCAAAAGACAGGGATTTGTTTGGCTAAATGCTGTATTTCTGCATCAGCCTGCTGACAGAACACTTCCTGGTAGCTTGCTGTGAACATTTTGGTTTTGATTTAAATTAGAAAGAAAAAAATAACTCTAATATGTATTTGAGAAAGGATGAAAACCATGTGGTAAGATTTCAATCAATATACAATCAACTTCTAAATACAAAGATAGTAAGAAAATGCCTAACTTACACAGACACAGAGAGTTAAAATTAAAGGATCTGATCACCAAGTTAAAAAAAAAAGTCTGTTCAGATGCCCAATTTTAGTACTTAGAGAGAAACCACAAACCTATGGCAACTTAAAGATATATATATATATATATATATATATATATATATATATATATATACACATATATATATGTATATATATACATATATGTAAATTTATAATTTATTATATATATAATTTGATTATATTATATATTTCATATATATATAATCTCCATTCTATTTTACCTCTCATTCACTTAGCAAAGAGTTCAAAATACACTAGAATGCTAATTTATTTTACTTATAAAATTATAATAGAGTGCCTGAAGATTTTAAGGACACACTTGCCAAGGGAAAATGAGCCATATGGAGCACCTAGGCATTCTGCATACAAGTGAACTTGATAATCTCTCCTTACCCTGAGTCCAGCATGATGGAAATGATATTTGGCTACAGCATATTTGAACTTAAAATACTCTTGTGAACTATTGATGCCTAATTGGAACAGAACTGGCCTTGTATAAGTAAGCCATAAATTCAAATATAGCAACTGGGTGTGTGTTTGTAAATGTTTAGCTGATTTTAAAATGTGTTCATTGTATTAGAATTAATGCTTTATGTTCTAATTTCACTTGTAGATATATGGAGAATAGAGTTAGAATTATTTTGTAGAAATCGCAGAAAATATCATTTGTAGATAACAGGTACCTGCTCTTCAATTCATAAAACATTACCTTTGTAGAAAATTTGTGCAACTTTTTCAAACTATAAAGAGGACTTTAATTAAAACTGTTCAGTTCATCACTCTGAAACAAAATGAACTCCCTGACATATATTTCAAAGCAAACCCGTCACTCCTCTGCAACTACATACTCATGCATGTTCTTTCTATTTAACATATATTGATTCTTTCTGAATATCACATCATTCACCCCAATCCAACTCATCTCCCCATCCCTTAATATTTGCCCTCTGTCTCTCCCTCCAAGAAGAACACTATAACTGAAAAACAAAACCGCCACAACAAAAGATCATCTCTCCACAGAAGTTTAGCTGTTTATTAAACAGCTTTATTTGCAACTGTTCTTAACTGCTCCTTTCCATCTTTGCTTTTGTTTCCATATCTATAGATCATCAACTTCTTAGGTTCCACAGTCTGACATTCTTATTTTTTTTTAATGGTCTAAACTGTTCCTAGATAAAATGGTAGGCAATTATCTCTGGAATGCTGCAAAAAAGAATTCCATGAGCCTCTGGCTAGTTGTAGAAGGGCTTACATTAATCATTTGCTCTCTGCATGCTTGTCTCTTCCTAGTAGTGTCCACTGTCAAGTCAGACAGTCTATGCAAGGCCCAGGATAGAGGTTTCAAAGGGCATTAGCACTCACTGCATGTGGCCATCAGGAATAAGAGCTAGGTCCTAAGTAATGTCATTAATTTCTGCACATGTCTAATCCGGTGTTTGGGGGCAAATTTGCTGCTGAAATAAATCCTTATTATGCAACCTACAATTGCTGATTCAACATATTGAAAATCATAAGAAGAGTTTCATACATCTCCAAACCACTCTAGCTTTAATGCAATGAAATTTTCTTTTTGAAAATACTAGAAACCAAAAGCTGGCTTCTTATTGTTAAATGTTTTATGTGCATCTCAAGGAGCTGGGAATGCCCTACTGTGCTGGTCAGGAGGGCTCAATGTGAATCAGTTATAACAGACTCAGAGGCACTCAGCTAAGCTATTGAAGTTAAACAGTAAGCTATTTTGACATGCTTTCAAGGTCACAACAATGTAAATGGTGTATTCATGAGGGGATTTTTATCTCTCGTGTTTGAGACCTACAGATATTGTATTACCGTCTTGAAATAATCCAAGCCAGCTAGAGCCTGACATATTTTTTTATCATTATCATAACTCCTGGGTACATGTTTTTATCATAACATTATTTTACTACCAGATCTACTACTGATCATGTTTTCAAAACTATTTACTCTCCACAATAAAACTTTCAGGGGAGAAATTTAAATTTTCATAAGCCACAGTAAATGTTGCTGTGGCAGTTTTCACCAGCATATATAGTTACTTACCTGCACAGCATTGGTTATTCTTTATAAAGCAACCACAGAGATTTCAATAAATGTATAATACTTTCCATCTCATGCACACAGCCTGATTTTCAAACTGTTTGTTTCTTACCAAAAGTAAAATTCAGGTTATCATTTACCCCTTTTCCATCCCATTTGTTCACTCTGCCCCATGACTCTTTGGGAGTATGGTCTTAAAAGACTGAACACGCATGATCTGTACGTATACCTTTTATCCCTATTATCACTTGTAAACTGCTGCTTGTGAAGTCAAAGTCTGCTCCTCATTTAGTTTATCCTTGCAATACTTGAGATATCTTATAAATAATGAATGTTCTATAAAGTGATGAGATGAATCAAATAAGTCAGCCCTGCTAATATTTTCATGTGTTAGCCCCTCTGTTAACTATCCAAGTCATCCCAAATATAGATAGTGTATTAAATTTAGGATTAAAATAAATTACCTGTGCAAACATCTTCATTTTCTTTGCTTTGGACTAATCACTAAGTCACTAAGTATGGCATATGTAAAAAATAAAAGAGGAATTAAGGTAAGGTAGTTGTACATAATGCCTAGGTAGTATTTTTCATTTTGCATTTTTTAATTTTATTGCCTGTGTTATCTTTGGAATATCTACTTGGTGCATGGAAAACACCTTAAATTAATATCTCCTTCCTGCCTCTTAAATTATTTTCTAGATACATTCTTACTCATGAAAGTTAGCATTTATATTATCCTATAAAATAAAAACTGTAAATATTACTATTCCCCTTTCATAGATGGCAAAGTGATGCAAAGAATGTTTGTGGATCAATCAACTGTTTAAATTGACACTAAAATGTTCAAGTCCTGCCGTGGGTGTCTTGTCCTATTTTCCAGCTCTATAATGGAGAATTTATCTAATAGGATAGCTCTTTAAGTCATATGGACCCTGCACTCCCTGAGATTTTATGGTTTTAGTATCAATAAATTTAGCATTATTTTCATAACATAGCAGTATTATATAGCATGTATTGAACACTGAAATGCATTTTAAATCAATTAGTAATTTAGCCACCAATACAGGTACATAGGTACATTATTGATACTGTGGTACTCAGAATACAGAGGGAAGAGGAAGAATAGCAAATAGATTTTCCCAACTGTATCTTCCACCCATATTTATTGTTGTGGGTAGCATTTTTATTCTTGTTTGTTTATACTTCAATTATACTTCTAAAATTAATTGTATTGATATGTTTGTATTAAAACAATGTTTATAAAGTTTGAATTTCTTGAGAAGGTAGGAAGACAAGCAATTGTGGTACACAGCTTGAATCCCAACACTCAGAAGGCAGATCTCTGAATTCAAGACAAACCTGGTCTACAGATTTCCAAGACTGCCAGGCCTGTTACACAGAGAAACTTGGATTTGAGAAACCAAGGGAGACAGGGGGAGAGGGGTAAAGATGGAAGAGAAGAGAAGAGAAGAGAAGAGAAGAGAAGAGAAGAGAAGAGAAGAGAAGAGAAGAGAAGA
>NW_022196905.1:51181286-51193339 GCF_008632895.1 Mastomys coucha | reverse complement strand
GGAAGGGAAGGGAAGGGAAGGGAAAGGAAGGAAGGGAGGGAGGGAAGGAAGGAAGGAGGGAAGGAGGGAAGGGAAGGGAAGGGAAGAGAAGAGAGGGAAGGGAAGGGAAGGGAAATGAAGGAAGGAAAGGGAAGGGAAGGGAAGGGACAGGAAAGAAGGGAAGGGACAGGAAGGAAGGAAAGGGAAGGGAAGAGAAGGGAAAGGAAGGAAGGGAGGGAGGGAAGGAGGGATGGAGGGAGGGAAGGAGGGAAGGAGGGAAGGAGGGAAGGAGGGAAGGGAAGGGAAGGGAAGAGAAGGGAAGGAAGGGAAGGGAAGGGAAAAGAAGGAAGGAAAGGGAAGGGAGGGAAGGGAAGGAAGGGAAGGGAAGGGAAGAGAAGGGAAGGGAAGGAAGAGAAGGGAAAGGAAAAGAGAGAGGCAGGCAGGCAGGCAGGCTTAGAGTGAGAGAGGAGGGGCAGGCTCTCACTTTCTATGTCAACCTGGCTTGGAGCTCACTATGTAATACCAACTGGCCTCAAGTGTCAGAATGATCACATGTGAGACCACACTGACCAATCACTGCTGACTTTAAAGATAGAAGAAGGCTGTGTGACAAAACCTACAGCTGGCCTCATGCAGGTAAAAGGTCTGAGGATGTGGATCTTTCTTCAGAAACTGCAGTTAAGAACACAAACCCGCTGGCACCTGGGTTTTAACCCATTGAGCCACATTCCCATCCGCGGACCTCCAGAAAGGTAAAACAATAAATGACTGTATTTAAAGATAATTTATCACCCTCCTTTGACCTAGCAATAGGTAGCTAATACAATATCCATTTATGTGTATGCATATACACATGCATAAGTGTATTCCAGACACACTTTGAAGTATTTACCATCCTTTTATCTTGCTGTAGTGAGTTCATTCAAGGATGCAGACTATTCCTGCCTGAACCAATAGCCTGCCCTTCATTATGAGTGTGAGACATACCTCTGTTGCAGAGATATGATATAGAAATGCAGATATCCTGGCATTTGGATAAGACAATATTTTTACCCTTCAAAACAGTGTTGTTGCACTGAACCTACTTTTCAATTACTATTTGAATCACAGTAGTTGAAACCTAATACACTTATTTTTCTTATTAAATAGACAGCAACTGCCTAAAGGAAAGTTGCTGTTCTTTTTCATATCTGCATATCCATTGCTTAGACAATGCCTGCCAAATGTCAAGAACATTGGTGTTTCTTGATTTAAATTAATGAGTAACTGACTTCCAATCTTTTCAAGTTCACGCACATACAGAGGAACATCTCTCTCTCTCTCTCTCTCTCTCTCTCTCTCTCTCTCTCTCTCTCTCTCTGTGTGTGTGTGTGTGAGTGTGTGTGTGTGTGCCTCTCTCCCCCTCTCTCCCTCTCTCTCTTCCTGTGTGTGTGTATGTGTGCATGTGTGTGTGTGTGTGTGTAGGTAACTTGCAACACAAAACTCTTTAACAGTGGACTTCACTGTTTTGGATATATTTTGTATTATTATGATTACATATTTTCTAGCCTGTTATTATGGACTGTATTCTTTCTTGACTAAACCATGGTCCATTCATCCAGTACAATAAAAAGCTCACAAGTCTGCATTGACTTGTGGTGCTCAGTTCAATTCTAGGTGTGAATAAATTTGTGCTTTCTCAAAAGAAATTTCACAAATCCCACGTAGACCTATGTTAGTTACTCTGTTTTTTATAAAGCACCAATTTGGGAAAACATTAAAGTACTGAATCATATGTGATGAGATCTAAATGAAAGGTTAGTCACTAAAAATGCAAAATTATGAAAATTTTAAATTATCTGAAACATTAAGTGTCATCCAATTCTAATTTAAGGAATCCAACTCATTAGTAGAAAAAGCATGACAAAGAAGATTCACTGATGATTGTGTGCACATTCATTTTTGTAGATAAGACATGAATTCCATAACCTGAATAGAAAAAAGGTCTCCCTTCATTTATTACTAAATTTGACTCTGACACATTTCTTCCTAGTTTAGAATCAAGATGGTGAGGGAGCATACACCATACATAAAGACCCTTCTAGTTCTTTTTGTTTAGTTCTAGTTTGCTTTAATTATCTAACTAAAAATATCTTCACAGAATAAATTAATGATGGAATTAAATTAAGTTGTTAAATCTATTGGCAATCTTATCATATAAAACTCAATCTAGGAGCTTGTGCACAAAACTTTGAAAATATTTTCAGATGTAGTTTAAACATTATATTATCTTTTACAAGTTGTAGCCATTTTCTGGCTAAATTTTTATTCCTTAAATGATACATGCTAATTTTAATCCACTTCCTTGAGTTGACAAGTAAAGATTCATAACCTTCTTGAAATAGTTAAGATGGTAGCACTGAGCTGTCTATCCCATCTGAGTGAATTCTAAGTATAACTATATATTTTGTCTTTCTTAATTGTACAGACATAAATAGATGGAGTTCATGAGGGGTAAATCTGTCTTCTTGGGGACTGAAGTGATGCATCAGTTGCTAAAGTATTTGTCTCAGAAACAGTCCTGACTTGGGATTTCTAAAATCCATATAATTAAAGCCAGGTGGGACATCCTGCATGTCTTACTGTTGGGAGGGGGCTGGAGAGAGAAGAGAGCTAAAGCTCACTGGCCAACAAATCTAGGTGAAGAGCTTATCTGCAAAACAGTAATGTTGAGAATGACTGAAGAAGACACCTGGCATCTATATCTAGTCTCTCCATGCAAAAATATGAACATGTGCACATATATACCACACACTTCCCCCCCCCCCACACACACACAGATTCACTCAACTTTAAGCAAATGGCAGGAACATCAATTCATCACAGAGATCAAGGCAGACCTGATACAGAACAAGTACTTCACAGGCACAGCAGATACATCGACAAGAAGCTACATGAGGAAAATGGTCTACAGTTGGATGCTTCTACATATTTCCAAAGGACATCTTGAATAAATGCTACTCTACTTAAAGGCATTAAATTTTTTCTAGAATTGATGGTTGTATAACACTAAATAAAGTGAAAAACAGATGTAAGAGTTTAAAAAGAAGACAGTATTAAAAAAAAAAAAAATGGGGCCATGATAAGGAAATAACAATTGGAAAAGGCAGAGTTTTCCTATAGTAACTAATTCAATGACATATACAACTTTGAGACTATTGGAATAAACAGTCTGAAAGATGCAGATATTCTGGGTCCTGTTGAAAAGAATGCTAATGGTCCTTAGTTTAGAATGGTTAGAAGCTAACCAAATGCAGAGCAGTAACCTGGTTGGCCTCCCAAATCTCCCCAGATCTTGGTCCAGGGCTTCTATTATTATTGCTAATGTTAGTTGCTGCAGAACAGGAAAGAGAATGGAGATAAATGAAGAAAACAAAGTCTTATCTAAACTGAGAAAATGAGAGTGAGGCATGGAAGGGAGTGGAGAGAAGCCTGAAGAATGATTTTTAAAGGAACTAAAATAAAGAAAACCTGTTATTTTATTTTTATCTTTTTAGTGCAAAATAATAAAATAGAAAATGTGCAAAAAAGTAGACACTGAATTTATCAACAGCAGGATGCACAAAACTCAAAACGCCTCCACTACATTGGCGTCTGTAGTTCTTTTGATTGCTAATTGCACTATCAGATGTATAGATGTATGTGTTGTGAATAATTTATTTTATGTGTTTTTTAAAAATCCTAACTTTGGTTCGTGCATACATTGACAGCTTCCATCTATGTAATGTATATAATGTGGGATGGCAGTTTTATGCAATTACAAGCACACACATTTTGAATCATCCATATTTAATTGAAATAACATGCATTTAGGTATCTTAGTTGAATTGGATTTGACATGTGATGCATTTTAAAATGTCTCAAGAAGAGAATTATTAAAGGAAGAGGTTTTTATGGAACAAAGACTAATAGAGCAAAATGAAAATGAGCAGAATAAATAAAGATCTAAAAATTAGTACTCTGTAAAACCAAAGCTGGTTCTTATTGGCTAGATGTGTGCCTATGATTTACTAGCATGTTTACTCTCCTATTCAATAAATAACAGGGTGTCAAAGGTGCAACTGCGCTATCATAAAAAAACCCAGGCCATAGAAGGGCCCACGTGGTTGTACATCATCACATCCCTTCTATCTTCTCTATGTTTTAGAGCAAACTGTGGTGAAAGAGGATGAAGCTTCCTCATGTATTAGCCATGTTTCTTAAAAATCTGGATCATGAAAATTTCTCAGCTTTTCTTTTTTGGTTCATTGAAAGCTAGAGTTGGTGGCAGTGTCATGGGGTCTTCTGTTTAAACAATGTCATGTGGCAAGATTTCAATCTGGGTGCCGGGTGGAGTAGGGCTACTCCTACATACCTCTGAAAGAAATTTCTGGTCCGAGTATACATGTCAGCAGCTGACATTTGTGGCAGTGTATTACAGGCATCAATTAGTTGTTTCAGACAACTTCATGAGACAGAGCTGTGTCTGGGATCGCAGGCAACTCCTTCTACATACCGATATATTGATACTTGGTCCATCAACCATTTTGCTTCTGAAGAATCAAAATGTGATTAGCATAAACTTTGCCTTTCATATCTACTAAAACTGTGGGAAATTTCTAAAACTACTCCTAAACTTCTCTGCTGGTCAATAACACATTCGTTCTTAAATTATCACTCCCATCTAACTTCTTTTTATTTGGTACATAAGGTAACAAAGAGACAATATTCTACATTCGTGTATTTATGTGGATTTTGTTCATATTAAATATTTAATGAGTATTTGGGGAATGAAGTGTTGTCGTATCCAAATACAGACATTCGCTGTGTACTGTGGGGCCTCCTTGCCTGAGTCCTCTTGCTCTCTGCACACTTAGTCTACAGGGCCAGTGGCACAAACCACACATCAGAATGGCAGATACAGTTCAGGAGGACAAAACAGCAAGTTGAGAGAAGATGTAAGGGTATGTCAATATATTTGCCTTACACTGGTTGAAACAAATAAATTGCTGTGTTCCAGCTAGTTTCATGGAAGGAAAATATTCCCTAACTGTCAAATTCAGAAAAGAGCTCAAAAGCATTGAGTAATCACAACTTTATAAGCACCTGACAGAGTATGTGTCCTTACTCTGTATGTATTAGAAAAAGCAAAGGACATTTTAAAAAAAAAAAGTCCATGGTACAAAGTGTAGCTCAGTGGTAAAGTGTTTAGTATGTACCTGGCTCTGGGCAGATCATCAGCACAAAAATAAATAAATAAATAAATAAATAAATAAATACATAAATAATAGGTATAAAGGTATAAAAGAAGTACATTGAGCTGTCACTATAAACCAGAGGACCATGCTCTGACTCACTTACTAGACATTACTTGACCGAACAAACAAAAACAAGTAAGGAATATGCATTCATCAAAATCATTTTATTCATTCTGCTATTTTTTCACCACAATAACTCCTTGATGAAGACATGCATTTTCAGAAAGTAGATTTCTCATTTTAAAGAAAGACTCTTACTTAGTTGACTGACTAATTTTTGTGGCACTAATGAGTTTACAGCTGGCCATTCCTCACATTTTGTTAAGTAGAAATTGAGAAGTTCTCTGTGCCTCATCCCCTTTGAGAGAGTCTCTTTGGTCATGAGCAACAAGTTCACGTGTCTGAGTTTGGCAAGCATGTAGTATGTATTCACTCTTTTCTTGGTAGCTCATGCATGTGACATTTGCTCTGTTTTTAATATCTTTCCCTGCTGCCTTGCTAAGGTTAACATTTATGGAGTCCTTATTATGTTCAAGCCAGTGCCCTGAACACTTTATCTACTTGAACTCCTTTTAAAGATTCAAAGGAACAATATTAGTACCCATTTAGCTCTTTTTTAGAGAATACTTAGGACACTATCTAATGTGCAGTATATTCTGCGAAGTCACCTGTCAACCTACTCCAATGAAATGGGTTATATGTATTATTTTCCACTCTAGCCAAGACCATGGAGGCAGAAGTAGATCACATAAAGCCTCAGAGACCACAAGATAACAGTGGTGTTAAATTGTTTTTTAACACAACTATCTATCTTTTATTGTTCTATAAAGTAATACATTTCCTTAGGGCCAGTTAATCTTTTTAGTCTTTGAAAATGTCATACATGTGTAGACATATATCTTGTTCATATTTTGTCTCAAAGCCTCCTTTGAACACCCCCCATCTACTTCCTAGCACACATCCTACCAATTTCATTCCCTTTCATTTTCTGCATGTATAATGACTGTGATGGTTGATCTGTGCTCATTTACCCCCACCCCCTCTCGACTTTCATTTTATCTATATTGTCCCAAATTCCGTCCATCATGGCATACCTGATCACCAGCTAAAGCTCCTTTCTAGTTTCTTGGTTCCAGTGGCGTTAAATTAAATATCAATTGTATAACTGAAAAGCATACACTCAGAACTGTCCGAGTGCACTACAAAATGGTAATAAGCTTTAATGTTAAACATGACCACGAACATATTTTCCAAAGTCAACATTTGTGCCTCTATTAGTCTGTAGGCTTCTTGGGGACACAGTCCATGTTTGATAACAAGTTATCTCCTCCAAGGGACACTGTTTGATGATGTGCTTAAAGTGGATACACATTGCACATACCACTGCCCATAGATACAGTTGGTCTCCAGGTATGATTCAAGTGATAAGATGTGACCTTTAAATTTTTAAAAGATCCATATTGAATATTTTATGCTTAATGACACTACCATCCTGTCAGTATAATTACTATTTTTATTACCGAGGCTATGATACTCAGGTGTTGCAATTCAATATTTATTAATATAAGTCTCCAATGATTATATTTTTGGACATATTACTCAAAAAGTATTATTTGTCCTTTTAAAAGACCCTGACATTCAAGCCTGCATAGTTTTCTAATTTGTGAAAAGTTAATTTTATGATCGTTGCAGATAGAACCTTGAGTGTGTACCCAGAGTCCTGCCCGTGGGTCTGCTAATAATTGACTTCTACATAGAGTTTCTTTTTCTGTTGTTGTTATTTTTATTGGATATGTTTAACTTTACATTTCAAATATTATCCCCTTTTCCTGCCCCCCCCAAAATTTTCTACCCCATCCTCCCTCCCCCTGCTTCTATGAGGGTGTTCCCACACCCAACCACCCACTCCCACCTCCCTGTCCTAGCATTCCCCTATACTGGGGCATCAAGCCTTCACAGGACCAAGGGCCTCTCCTTCACCGATGCCTCACAAAGCCATCCCCTGCTACATATGTGACTGGAGCCATGAGTCCCTCCAGGTGTAGTCTTTGGTTTCTTAACCTTTACTACCTTCAGTTGCAGTGGATTTCACATTATAATTCTGGCAGCTATTTAATTAAGTGCTGGGGAGGATTAAAACATACAAAAGAATAGTTGGCACAAAACTAGTAACATGCAATAAGACTGTAAATCCCTTTGAAGGCTTTCTATAATGCACTAAGATATAAATGAAGGAGCACATATATCAATGAAGTTAAATGTAATTTTACTGGAGTTAAATTTTCTCCACATTCTTACTATGTAATTCTAAATAAAAAAAAAATCCATTGACATTGCTTATACACACACTAATTGCAAGAGGTGAAAGTTTAAGGGAAAATAAAATAACACTGGGAAAAAAGCTGAAAATTTCAATTTTTGAGAGCAATCAATCACAAGGTAAAGCCTGTTTCTCCCGACCTTCTCAGATGACACCCTCTTAGGATGACAGCTGAAGTTTGTTGGTTTTAAAATCTCCAAGAGTTTATGCTACCTTTTGCATGTACGTTTTATGCTCCAAAAATAAAAACATTTTGGTTCTTATTTCCCATCAATAATGCCTAAAATAGAGTATTTTAGGAACAAGCTCCAGAATGTATTTAATAGCCTGTTTATTCTAGAAGCTCCATTCAAACAAAGACTATTGACAAATTATATTAGTACAGTAATTTTTTAAAAGCATGAGTTTACTCCTACAAACTGCTGTTCCAAAATAATATTTTATTCCAAAGAATTCACACAACCATTGGGCACAAGAAACTTGACTTTCTATCAATCCTGCTTTCCCTTCACAAAACTCATAATGAATATTTATGACTTTAATTCAGTACAGGCCCTTGAAATAAATAAATGGTGGTTCTATTGTGGTTTTAATGAAGTCATCAGATAGCATAGAACTTAAGTTTTGCTCTTTGATTTTTAAATAATGCTTAGCTAAGAGTAAACCTTTCCTTGATACATGAATAATCAGAGATAGGCTAGATGAAGATTCCACCCAAGGGTTAAGCATGCAAACTGCTCTATCAGAGAACCAGAATTTATATCTCAGGACCTATACCAGACAGCTCCAAGGGATTCAACTAAATGCCAATTTGATCCCCATGAATATATGCATATGTACATACACACACACACACACACACACACATACACACACACACACACACACATGCACTCACAGCCAGAGAGAGAGAGAGAGAGAGAGAGGGAGAGAGAGAGAGAGAAGGAGGGAGGGAGGGAGGGAGAGCATTTAAATGAAAAGAATTTACTTTAAAAATTACAATTACAAAATAATAATGCTAGCAATAAAGGAAAGAAACAAGAAACTGAGAAGCAAAGAAGAGGAAGAAGGTAAAATGCCACTGAAAAAAGACTGTTTACTTTCTTAAGAGTCTTGAAGTTATTGTCACACAGGATTTTCACTTGTTTGGTTAGAGGTATCCCAAGATATATCATTTGTGGCTATTGTGAAGGGAATTGTTTCCCTAATTTCTTTCTCAGCCTCTTTATCCTTTGTATAAACTGATTTATTTGAGTTAATTTTCTATCTGGCCACTTTGCTGGATCAAAGTTGTTTATCATCTTGAGAAGTTCTATGGTAGAATTTTGGATTGCTTATGTATACTATCATATCATCTGCAAATAGTGATAACCTTTATTTCTTCTTTACCAATTTGTATCCCCTTAATCTCTTTTTGTTGTCTTATTGTTTTAGCTAACATTTCAAATACTATATTGAATTCATATGGGGAGAGTGGACATCCTTGTCTTGTCCCCTATTTCCTTGAGCTTGCTTCAAGTATGCCTCCATTTAATTTGATATTGGTTGTTGGTTATCAGTAAATTGCTTTTATTATGTCTTTGTATGGGCCTTGAATTTCTGATCTCTCCAATACTTTTAACATGAAGGGGTGTTGCATTTTTTCAAATGCTTTTTCTGCATCTAGGGACATGATCATGTGAATTTTTTCTTTTGTTTATAGTTACATTACAAACAAAACTACATTACAGGATTACATTAATGGATTGAGATCTCCTATGCTCATGGATTGGCAGAATGATTAACATAGTAAATATGGCCATCCTACCAAAGGCAATCTATAGATTCAATGCAATCCCCATCAAAATACCAACACAATTTTTCAAAGATGTGAAAAGAGCAATTCTAAAATTCATCTGGAAAGGGAAAAAAGCCAGAATAGCAAAAACAATACTTATCAATAAAAGAACAGCTGGGGTAAATCACCATCCTTGACCTCAAGCTTTACTACAGAACAATAGTGATAAAAACTGCATGGTAATGGTACAAAGACAGACATGTTGATCAATGAAATAGAACTGAAGACCCAGAAATAAAACCACACACTTATAGTCACTTGATCTTGACAAAGACACCAAAAATATACAATGGAAAAAAGAAAGCATCTTCAATAAATGGTGCTGGTCTAACTGGCTGTCTGTATGTAGAAGAATGAAAATAGACCCATATTTGTCACCTTGTACAAAGGTCAAGTCCAAATGGATCAAGGACCTCAACATAAAACCAGATACAATGACTCTAATAGTAGAGAAAGTGGGAAAGGGCCTTGAACTCATTGGTACACGGGAAAATTTCCTAAACAGAACTCCAATAGTTCATGCTCTAAGATCAAGAATTGATAAATGGGACCTCATAAAACCTGAAAGCTTCTGTAAGGCCAAGGACATAATCAATAAGACAAATTGACACCCTACAGATTGGGAAAAAGTCTTCACTAACCCCACATCCAATAGATAACTAATATCCAAAATATATAAAGAACTCAAGACATCACTCACCAAAAAACCAAACAACCCAATCAAAAAGTGTGGTATAGAGCTAAGCCGAGATTTCACAACTAAGGAATCTTGAATGTCTGAGAAATACCTAAAGAGATGTTCAAAGTCCTTAGTGATCAGAGAAATGTAAATCAAAACAACCCTGAGATTCCACCTTACATCAGTCAGAATTGTTAAGATCAAAACCTCAGGTAACAACATATGAGGAACACTCCTCCACTGCTGGTGTGATTGCAAGCTGGAAATAAATGTGGAAGATCCTCTGAAAATTGGGCAAAGAACTACCTGAGGACCCAGCTATACCACTCTTGGGAATATACCCAAAAGATTCTACACCATGCCACAGGGGCATGTATTCCACTATGTTCATAGCAGACTTCTTTATGATAGCTAGAAGCTGGAAACAACCTAGATGTTCCAAGACAGAAGAATGATACAGAAAATGTGCTTCATTTACACGATGGAATACTATTCAGCTATTAAGAATGAGGACACCCTGAGTTTTGCAGGCAAATGGATAGAAATAGAAAATATCCTGAGTGAGGTAACTCAGACTCAAAAGGAAGTGCATGATATGTACTCACTAATAAGTGGATGTTAGAAAAAAGTACAGAATACCCAAGACACAGTCCACAGAACTCAAAAAGGTCAACAAGTTGAAATGTCCAAGTGAGGATGCCTCAGTCCCACTTAGGAGAGAGAAGAAAGTAATCACAAGTGGGGAGGGTGGGAGGGACCTTGGAGGAAAAGTGGATGGGAAGGGTGGAGTGGCAAGGAGAGGAAAACCTGATCTGGTATTGGATGAGCGAAAAGGACTGAAACCTTGAGGGTTAGCAGAAAGAATGGAAACAGGTAACCTCAAGAACTAGGTTGGGGTGACCCTCCAGAATGCACCAGAGACTTGGGAGGTAAAAGACTCTCAGCAATCAAAGAGTAAGACCTTAGATGAAATGCCCAACAGTAGAGAGGGGGAACTTATAGAGCTCACCTCCAGTAGGAAGAAAGGGCATCAAGTGAGGAATGGTGTTGCCATACCACAGTCACATCTCTGACCCATAATTGTTCCTGTCTGAAAGAATTACAGGGATGGAAATGGAGAGGAGCCTGAGGAAAAGAAGGTCCAGTGATAGGACCAAGTGGGATCCAGCTTAAGGGGAGGTCCCAAGACCTTACACTATTCCTGAGACTATGGAACTCTCACAAAAATGGACCTATCACAACTGCCCTCCGAAAGACCCAACAAGCAGCTGAAAGAGTCAGATACAGGTATTTGCCAACCAATGGACAGAAGTAGCAGACCCCTGTTGTTGAATTAGGAAAGGCTGAAAGAAGCTGAAGAGAAGGGCTACCCTGTAGGAGGACCAGCAGTCTCAATTAATTTGGACCCCTGAGACCTCTCAAACACTGGACCACCAAACAGTCAGCATACACCAGCTGGTATGAGGCCCCCAACATACATACAGTAGAGGACTGTCAGATTTGTGTTCATTCAGAGATAATGCACCTAACCCTCAAGAGACTGGAGGTCACAGGAAATTTAGAGGTCAGGTGGGGTAGGAAGTGGGGGCACCCAGGTAGAGACAGGGGGGTTCAGGAGAGGGTGTGGGATGTTGGGCAGTCAGAGGGTGGATTGGGGGGAATGCAGTATGGTGTGTAAAAATTAAATTAATTTATAAAATAAAAAAAAAGAAAAAAAAGAAAAAGAAAAAGAATTGTTTACCTGGGCATAGTGGCACATGCCCAGCACTCAAGAAACAGAAGCAACAGGATCTCTCTCTCTCTCTCTCTCTCTCTCTGTCTCTCTCTCTCTCTCTCTCTCTCTCTCTGTCTCTGTCTCTCTCTCTCTCTCTCTCTTGTTCTCTCTCTTTGTGTATGAAAAAGAAAAAGAATTGTTTACCTGGGCATAGTGGCACATGCCCAGCACTCAAGAAACAGAAGCAG
>NW_022196905.1:51165724-51181276 GCF_008632895.1 Mastomys coucha | reverse complement strand
GAGAGAGAGAGAGCTTTTTTCTAGACAGACCCAAGCAAAAGTGAATAAAATAGTTACATTTACCTAAACCATGTCCACTACTCTAGATACTGGCAGCCATCCCATCTTATTAAACATTAATTTAAAAAGCCAGTCAATGCTTGGCCTAGTCTGACCTGCCATTTTGGAATTTTAAAGCAAGGTAAAAAATAGCCATACAGAGCACATTAATATCTTTTGATATGTTAGAAATGATCCAAGGACTTAAGCACTTAAACCGCCGTGCCCCCTTTCCAAAGTCCTCAGTGAAGTCTTGACCCTTCCCTTGTTGCTGCACACATCTTTTATGCCTTTGTGAAGAGACTTCTATTAAAGACCACCCTAATGGCAAGACAGCAGTGTGCCAAGAAGCTCTGATAACAATACAAGCTTCAGACATGATTTTCCCCAGGCTTGCTGACAATCCTCAGGAAATGAAGCATGTTGTTTTGATGAAGTAGTTTCTTAAAGTTTAATGTAGCATTGATCTGTCTTAGGATTCCTAACGGTTCATGTACAATACACAAAGGAAGAGAATGAGAGAGAGAGAGAGAGAGAGAGAGAGAGAGAGAGAGAGAGAGAGAATTACTTAAAAGGGAAAACCTATTGAAATTAATTTATAGAAAAATATACAGGAAAGCATGAATTAGACATGGTACTATATTACCCAAAAATATAACACCATTAATGGCTTTTTGGTTGATATCACAGGTTTTCAAAAACAAGAACAATCAAATCACTTTTGAGTGTGACTTTTCTCTCAAGCTTCAACAACGATGAAGCAAAAGAGAAACGTGAATGATTGGATAATATTTCCTGTTATTTTACAGGACACACTTCTTATCTAGGGCACTAGTAACTCTGTGCTCCTTTGGCAGGCTTGTCAACGCAGCACATCCATGTCTACCCAATGTTTGCAGATTCTGGGTTACAGGAGACTTTGCTCTCCTCATCCTCTCACATTCTTCTTAACTTGTGAAGCCACTTGTCATCTGTCTACTGGACGTGATAAAGTGTTGCCATGGAATTCTGACCTCTCACCCTATCTCCTTCCATGTTTCTAATACATCTTATATAAACTTGTGATGGCATCCAGAGTCAATAGGCCTCTGTCTGTTATTCAGATAACTAAGGTTCCTGCAGTCCCAGTACTATACTTCAATACTTTTGGTCTGTGTTTCTATTTCTTTAGAAATATCCAGTCAAAATCACTTCGGTTTCTTCCAGCCACATTTACATTCTTTGTTTTTCCTTTTTCACTTAATAAAACCTAAAAGTTGGTAATTGTCTTAGTTTCATTTCTGTTGCTGTGATAAAGACGCTGTCAAAAGCCACTTAGAGGTGAAAATGATTTACTCCATTTCTCAATTTCAGATGAAGGTCCATCATTGTGGAAAACTCAAGGAGGAAACTTGAAACAGCTAGTCATATTATATCTACAGTCAAGGTCACAGAAAAATAAGCACATACATGTTCATTTGCCTGCTGATGCTTACCCAGATTTCTCTACTCTTTTATACGGTGGGACCCATTGTCTAGTAAATGATTTGACTCACAGAGAGTTGTGTGTTTCAACTAAAACAATCCTCCAAGAAGGCTCACAAACCTGTAGACTATCCCTCACATAGAATCTTGTGTGATGCCTTTAAGTTGTATCAAATACAAAAATCTAACCATCATACTCAGAGTTAAATACCTCCCTTCAGAAGCTGGACAAAGGCCCAAAAATCAGGAAAAACAAAATCTCACTTCTTGGTTTCCTGACCATTGAAATTGCTTCCCCTTAAACTGTGAGGCTCTTTCATGAAATTCATCTTTGAATTGCAAAGTTACATCTCACCCCAGTGTTAAAGAAATTCAATATTTTTGATCCTTTTTAAAAGGAAAATATGCCCCTCAATGCTCTGTAGCATCTCTATAACTGGAAGTCTGCAGTTTTCCAGGAGGGCTGGAAATCAGATTTCAAAGCCTTGTTTTCTTAATTGAGACAGAGCACACGTACAAGCTACACTTGATGGATTGTGATCTAGAAAAAAAGATGATGCAGCTTCTGAAACTATTATGAAGATGAACGACAAAAGGAAGTCTTCTTGAAGACAGAGGCAAAAGAATGGCTATTAGCAAAGAGAAAAGAAAATCCTGTGTTCATTGTAGGTTTTCAGAAAGACGGACGTGAGAACTAGCTCTGCCATCCCTAAGACTGTTCCTCTTTAGGAAAAACAAAAACAAAAATAAAAACAAAACAAAACAAAACAAAAACCAACTCCTCCTAACTCATAGGCCTCTGTATCTCTGTATATTCTGAGTCCTTTACATTTGCTGAAGAATAAAAAGAAACTCTTTCTGCTGAGTAGAACAAGAAAAGAAACATTCTCTCAGTGAAATGTAAATGATAACCCTAAAATTAGAGAAATGCGAGATTCTGTTTGGGTTGAGTGCTTTTTGTTCTGCCGAGGCAGCATTCTTGGACCTGTGCTGAGCTAGCCTAGCCCCATCTAGAATAACTCCTGTCAGTTTTCCAACTCATTTAAGCACCCACTTTCCAGCTTCTGATATTGTCAGTCTGATAAAAGCACAACGTTTTTTTTGTATGACTCCCAAGGTCTTCTATCATACTCCACTGTCTGAAAAGCATTGTTTCAAATAGTTGTTATTATAGAACTAGGTACACAACAGTAGCGTCATATTAAAATTTTCAAGGACCTTAATTTCATCTCAGTAGTCTGTAGCTGTCACCAAGAAGGTGCCATCATAGACTAAAATCATTTTGCACGCCGTCAGAACAGGTCTAGCAGAAACTGTTTAATTCTAGGTGATGGCTCCTGCATAGTCAGTAAAGGGCATTTTCTAACAAGGGCCTGCAAGATAGTAGTGGGGATGACAAGCTCACTGCAAAAGGCAAGCTCAGCAAATTTGCCAAAGCTAATAGAACCATTACTGCTATATGTCAAGCTATGAAAAATACCAAAGGACAGGAGCGTCACAGTGCAAGGGACAAGAAGATAGCAACACCAACCGAACAAGATGAAACAGAATGCCTACCACAAACCTGAATCTTTTATTACCAGCAGAAAGCTACTAAGTCAGCCATGTTACCTACTCTATGAAATAAAAATATTCTCAAAAACTTCACATGGAAAAGTCATCGTGTCATTGTTCATTTATCGATACATCAATTTGTAAAAAGACTGTTCGTTGTATGAACATCTGCAATCAAGACCATTTCTGGGGATGCTGATATTATGAGATGGTATTAGATTCAAGCAGACAGCTCTTATCTTATTTAATGTTACTTTTCTTTTTTTGTCAACTGTCTTATGTACAAAATTCAAGCCCTTGTGAAGGAAGAAAAGGATGGTACATGAAAAACAAAATCCTGCTGCTTTTAAAAGGGAATTAATTCTACACATTATGTCTAAAAGCTAAGAGTCAAATGAGTTCAGGAGAAAAGCAGGAGGCAGTCAAGAAATAATTCTCAGGTCTTCAGATCTCGTGTGGATTATCCTCCACTTACCAGCCCTCCCTACAGTTGCGTTCTGTATTAAAGGGCAGTTCCTCTTGTGCACTGACCACAAGAAGTGTGGTCGCTTAAAAGCCTTGGACTTGAAGTGCCCCACTTAAAAAAAATACATATATGAATTTTTAATCTCAGGAGGTAGAAGGCACGAAAATAAGTAAAACCAAGATGGATTCATAAAAATACACACAATATTCCCCTAGGAATGCAGAGCAGCTATTTAAGGCTTACAGTACCATTTAACAGCCAGAAAAATAACAACACAAACAAAAGACGCCAACGCCAACACCTGACCTTTCACACAGCTTGCTGTCATTCTGCACCAGGCTGTGGCTGTTTAATTCATCGCAATGAAAAAAAAAATGTTTTTTTTTAGAGGTGGCATGTGGCTTTCCAAGCCCACCCTTCACCACCTTGTACTGTAAAACATTTATAGCATGCAGTCCTCCACTGGGCGAGGTTTTAAGTTTACTCATTATTTTAAGTAAAAAAAAAAAAAAAAAACTAAATAATAGAAGATAGCTGCAAATTAATGGAAAAGCAGGTGTGCTTTGCAAATGAATTTGCTGGAGGTGGAAGGGACTCCCATGACCTCACCACCAAGGAGTTTAATTAATCATGCTTAAAGGAGAGCAGTAGTGCTCAGGTTACAGGCCTGAGCTTAAGAACTTACTCCTCTGCGTGCTGTCAGCCAATATCTGACATACTGATCAGAGGGGATCACCAGTTACTGTGCTGCTATGTGACGGAGCTTACCTCAATTTATCTCACTTTTAATTTAACTGTTAATAAAACCTGAGCACCAAGAAACATCACTCAGAAGGTTCTGAATAGCGCCTCTGGGATACACATTTTCTCCTTCCCACTGTTGCTATTCTTGCTACATCAGTATGCAGAAGCCATTTCAACTGAATATTCCTAGACACAATAAAACCATATTCAGAAGGATGGGTTTGGGTTTAAATGAAAGTTTCTGATTCCAGAAACTCTTCTACCATGACTACAGCACCAAGGCACTTGAATACCTTAGATCTCGGAACCCAGGTCACCTGGTACTGGAATAAGGGAGGCTGTGAAGGATAAAGATACTTCTTTGTCTTAGCAGAAGACAAGTGCATTGGCAACAAAAGAAATCCTCACATTCACTTCAGAATAGCCTAAGTGGTATGAAGTCTGCAGCACATGGATAAGCCAACTCTCAGTAGAACATGGAAAAGGCCACAAGCCCTAGCTTCGTCTCTGAACCAGTTTATTCTCCTTCATACTTGGAGACAATGTGCCAGATAGAGATGCACCAACTACCTTGAATTAACTGTGGAAGAGCATTTAGCATATCTCCTTCCCAGCTAATAATTAAGCACAGATAGTCTCTAAACCCTCTGGAAATCTAACACTGCATAAGCACATCAACACACACACACAGAGCAATAACAATAATACTGTCTTTTAAAGGCAGGTTAAGTCAGAGAAGGTTCATCTCTCTTACAACTGAAAGAGATGTACTCCACCATGTTTGGTAAGGCAGGATAGGTGAAATGTGAGGTACATCAGTCACATTGCTTCCACAGTCAGAAATGAAAAAGAGATGAATGTCAATGCATAGTTACTTTTCTCATTTTTAGACAGTCATGGATCCCACTACATGGAAGAGGGCCACATACTTCACCTAACCTACTTTAGAAAAGCATTACAACATGCTCAGAAGCTAGTCTACAGTTATTCTCCAGCCTATCAAATTGATAATGGTAATCCTCACAGATAAGGATTCAAAGTTTATGTTGCTTTCGCATGAAGATGTTTTATAGTCTTAAAAGTGCATGCATACTTATTTATATATTTTATGAATAAAAGAATGTCTTATCTAACCAATGCTTGGCGAACCACATAGAGTAGTCAGACACCATAGTTATCCAGAGCCAATAAAAAGACTAGGCCAAGTGCTGGGAATTTGGCCTTTAGAAACAGGTACAATGCTGTGACTTCCTGGATCCAAGCAACAAAGTTATTTAATCTCTTTAGCTTCAGTTGCGTTATCTGGGACATGGAAATGACTACTTATTTTTTTTTCTAGCCCAGCAATTCAGTATTTCTTAGCACAACCATTGCTATACGATCAATGCTCAAGAAATGTTATATGTGGGAATGGTATCCCCAAGTCAAGACACTAGCAATCAGTCTGTGATTATTGTTGTGGCTATTTTTTCAATGTGCAAAAGGGTTCTAGCATATGGAAAACAGGGATATGATCTTGGGTTCATCATGCCCTGCAATTTGACATAACACCCTGGTTGCTTCTCATTAGAGTTCACTTTTGTGAATGTTGCATTTTCTGTACATGTCACTTCCAGTGATCCCTGGATCCTTGGAATTCTACAGATGTGTCCTCAGTTTGCTCTTAACTCATCCGTATGTTTTAAAGGCAGATAACCATTTTTATGTGAAGTATTAAGTATAACCTACAGATTCTCTAAATCTATTAATTCCTTCAAATAATCTACTGTTGTTTACTTAACATATGGCTCGATTTTGGCACAGTAATGGCTGCTCCTCTTCCAAATAATGGGTTTCCATTTTTAGTCTCATCTGAATATGATTTGTCATCTTTCACTTGTTGCTGCCCAGATGGTCTTCATGTGTAAGAGCTTATTAAATACACTTCCTTTTGTTCAATCATACTCTTTACAAATAGGTCAGATTTGAACAAATGTGAAGAACTCATTTAGTTTAATGTCATCTTTTAAAGATTTCTAGAGGGTGCTGAAATTTATCTTCATGTTTTAAAAATATCTGAATCTAAACTGTTAGAACAAAATAGACTAGTGTCACACAGTCCTACTAGAGTTTTCATTGACTGGTGTTTCTCTCTCTCTTTCTCTCTCTCTCTCTCTCTCTCTCTCTCACACACACACACACACATACACAGAGAGAGACACACACAAAAACACACATACACACATGATTACACTTTTATTGTTTTCTTTTACTGTGGATTCAATTTTGAAAGTAATTAGATCAATTCCTATATTTCTTCCTAAATGCTGTTTTATTTCTGTGATAATAAATTGATTTTTCTAGCAAGCTATCTAAAATTTGAATTGAAAGGCCTAAGATAATTATTTTGATTGATAAATTAGATTGACCTATTAAACCTTTAAGATCTAAACTGTGCTGGTTAATTGGTTTATGAGAATTCAAGATTCAATAAACAAGAACAATTTCTTAGTGAGGGAGATGCATTAGTGAGAAATATGTTATAAAGCAATTTTTATCAGGGAAGGTATTCATATAAACCTGGAAAATACTATCTAGAATATACCTAGGTTATAGACTGTATAGTTTGATATTTATAGACTCTTCATCCCTCCAAGAACAAGATGTCATGTAGCCCATGAGTATATTTAGATCACCCACTAAGAATTAGGACTTGTTTAATGTCTGCTACCCAAAGCCTTCAACAGGATTTACTCAAAACCTATAAGGCTATCACTTCTAAGCCATCTTTATCACACAAGATACCACGCTCATCCACAACCAATCACAGTATCTTTCTAGATAACTTTTTAGAAAGGTCGCTTTTCAGAAGAGATAGGGTACTTTATTAAGCCCAGGGAAAGAAGTTTGTTCATAATATCTTGATAGAGAAAAAATTCTACATATTCAAAACTATCTGAGCAAAACCTACTAAATAAATGATTTTATAACCAATTTTAACTTAATTATTCAAGAAACTATCATAACATAACACCCCCATCAAATTTAAGGCAGGGATAGACAATCTGAAGATGAGTCATTTAACTTGTCCTTAGCAAACGGCAACAGAGTCTATTTTTACTTATCTATTCAATTTCCCTTAACAATGTAAAATTCTTGTTCAGGCACAAAGCCATCTGCATTTAATTAATCACACAATCCACCCAAACATTATCAGATCCCAGGAGAATGAAAAAGCATATTTATATATACAGTTAAATAGAGTCTTAGTGTAATACATTTAAATCAGAACATATCTAAATGATCTAGAAAAGATGGCAATGCTCTTCCCAGCCAGTTAAATCCATAATTGCAGGTCAGCAACAAATTCGAAGACAAAGCCAAGTCAATATTAATCCTTCTCATACAGATTCCCGTCTTTAGAAGACATTGCTTGCTTTGGAAGTCTCAGCTCATAAGCCAGAAAGTTTTCAGAAGGCCTCATCCACACTCAGGCACAGGATAGCTTTAAGAACTAGGAACACATCACTCAGAATACTCTCCTCCATGTTGTGTTCTGTGAAGCACAGTCTACCCACCTCTGTCTCATTCTGTGACAGAGGAAATGAAATCCTCTAAAAGATACCTTTCCCCTTTTCAGACAGGATATGAAAATGCAAAAACAGTCAATAACAGAGGCGTGCAATTAAAGTACAAATCAACCTGAGTAGGTTTTAAACCATAGGTGAAAGAAAAGGAAATGATTGAAGAGCTCAAGGCGGGGCTGTGTTTTGCAATCTTCTCTGCAGGTAATACTTTCCTTCCCTAGGTCTTGACATGCTCCTTAGTCATTGCCCCTTGGGGCTGGGTTTCCTGCGATCATGAAATCACACACATTAACAGCAAGAACGGCTACCCTGGAAACTTGTAGATTCTCACGCAGAGTTTTCCGGTAAGAATGAGCATGTCTGAAGTAAAGGAATCCAACAGCTAGCTGTTCCTTAAGTTATTATCAGTAAATTCCTGAGTTTCTAGTTTTGGTGGATGAATCTGTGCAAAACTATTTTGCTTTCATGGCTACAGCTACATATATAATCAATTATGATCATTGGAATTGAGAGGTTCTCTTGAAATAGCTTTCCAGTTACGGGAAAGAACCATCTGGAGTTTGGAAGTGAAAAACAACTGCAACCATAAGATGAAGGTTTCATTCCTTTTGACCCTGAATCTTCCTTTTGGGTCATTTGACACCTAAAATATGGAAGCTGAGAAACAATGAAGAATTTCTCTGTTTAATTATTTAATTCAAAAAAACGTCTAACCTTCATACAATTTAAATTAAGAAGTAAGACAAAGATAAATCAGATAATCAAATAAACAACCAGATTCTCTCTCTCTCTCTCTCTCTCTCTCTCTCTCTCTCTCTCTCTCACACACACACACACACACACACACACACACACACACACACACGCAAATCACACACAGTGAAAGAGGGAGGAACACTTGCTTTCGTGGGCTAAAGAGTTAAGAGGAAGTGGACAAGGGAATAGGTCAGAGATACTGTTAGATAGTTAAATAGAGAAGTATTTAACTGTGAGGCGGTTAAAAATAAATAAAAGACAAAACAAATAGAAGCAGCTGGAAATTCACAAGAATCATCCTACAAGCCCAAGCAGGTGTAGATCCTGAGCTAGAGAAGATTTGGCCATGCACAAGGACCAGAAGGAGGGTGAAGCAAGAGAGACTGGAGGAGAGAGAAAATGTGGCAGAGAGGAGTAGAGATGTGAGACAGCCAGAACATACAGTACCTGGAGGCTCCAGCTCTTCCTAGAATTGAAATGTAATGTCACGAGAAGCCTCTGACAGAGAAGTAATTTGAAGTATGTTTTAAAAGAACTCTGGCAATGAGTTTATAAATAGACTACTGTAGGGGACAGGGTTGAAAGCAGAGAGACCAATTAGATGTATTTAGGCACCATTTGCAGGCAGAAAGAAGACAGTAGCATACATGCCCTTGTCCACAAAACAAAACAAAACAAAAAACAGTACCCATCTAACAAACATTCAACCCATTCTGAATAATGTACATTACTGATCACTTAATTTCCCCAGATGATGAACATTTATGTCAAAAGAAAAAAGTCAAGAAGTGTGAAAATGAATGTCCATAAACAGAATATTAAGGCCCCTACTCTTTCATTAACTTTATCATTACTGCATACATTTTTTAGACCCACATATAAATGATGTAGCTGTTGAGGTTCACAATATTTGAACAGAAACACAACACCTGTGGCATCTTCAAAAATTGTCTCTTCCCTGATTCATCTTTAAGGAAAAGTTCACTAATAGGTCACTTTTCACTATTAACTCTTTATAGTGAAATGTTCATCAAAGCCCTTGACAATCTATTTTGATGAGCAGGTATCCATTTTTATACCATAGACAGTGTTTGTAATAAGTGCTCAGTCTTCAACTACCTAAATGCAACAGTGCAATCATCTTTAAGCCATTTTTAGTTCTCATTTAAACATGCACATAAAACTAGGCTCTTTCTGGTCTCCCACATCTAAGACAAGTAAAATAAGTCTCATTCTAAAGAATTGCCTAATGGTGAAAAGAATTACAATATAAATTTAATTTTTAAAAAAGCAACATAATTAAAGAGGAAAGTCCTATCTTACATGTCTTAAAAGGTCAGTGTCAAAACGACAAGAGAAAATGTGTTTCAAATTGCACCTTTAAAATTTAAATTCCTCTTTAAAGGATTTCACCGCAGGAGAGAAATACTTCATGGGATTTAGAGTTGAAAATGCATTTTAGAGCAAAATAGGCCACTAGTGGCATTACACAAAAACTCCCAAGAACTAGGCAACATGAAAATTTCTTTAAATATATACAATGCATTTTAAAATATCTGTGAAGTCCATGTGAACAAATTTTACTAGTCATTTATTTCTGACTTCCCACTTGTGAAGGGCAAAAATGATCTTTTTTAAAAAGACCAATTCATCTATACAATTTAATTATGAGTCAGGGAATTCATTAGAAGATTGGAGACTCTGTAAATCCAATACACATTTGTTGATTTAATAACTAAGTTTACCTGTGTTGTTTCAAATCCTTGTCTGAAAGTTCTGGTTCAGTAAGAAGCTGATTGGTACCTTATTCACTTCATTACATTTTATATAAACGAGTACATATGAATTTAATTTGTACACAGTTAGAAACATAAATATAACTAGTCTTCATCCAGATTAATTATCATTGTGGTTTATTCTTTTTAATTAATATATCATTTATTTTGTGTTCATAATACTTTTCAAGATTTATGCTACCCATGCAAATAATATAGGAAAAGAGTTTTAAACTGTTTTTTCATTCCTATCATGCCATACATAATATAGGGCAGCAGATGCTCAATTCATGAGTCTTAATTAACACATTTGCTTTAATAAAAATTGAGAAATTAACTAATTCATTTTATTCCCTTATATTTGTAATTAAATTTGATGAGTTAGGAACATTTCACTAACTTTAAGGATACATTTAAAGTGGTAAATTACATAAAGTTTATCCAGGTATTTTAAGCTCCCAGATCAGCACTTCTCTCTCTCTCTGTCTCTCTCTCTCTCTCTTAAAAATTAAAAAAACTGAAGAAAAGATTACTATGTCCAACAGTCTTCCTGCTTTCTACATGTAAGATGGATTTGGTTTTGAAGATTACTAGTATGATGCACTATAGTTACGTTCAATGGTTCTCTATAGTCTGATATATAAAATCAGAAAAGCTGATTTGCAAAGCTTTCAGCAGGAAGTCATTACAAACTAGACTTTCTGATTGAGTTACATATCTCCCCAGATGTGCTCACCAACAGAAGCCCAATATATCTTCATAATGCTTAGAATTATGCTTCCTACTTTGCCTAATTAAAGGCCTGATTATATTTATGACACTTAGAGGATTTAATATGTGCATGTTTATGTACTTGAAAAATTAAATTCATCAGCTCACCTACTACTCACTACATATTTTATAATAACAAGAACAAGGGAAGTAGCCAAACATTCTCTGAAAAGGAATTCAATGGATGATGTTTCCTCTTTATTACATGAGGGAAATGGGAGGGTAAAAGAATTAAGGGATTTAAAATATGGGAAGATTACATACTCTGTTACATACTGATTAAAGCTTAGATGGAATGTGAACAATCACACAGACTAAAATGTAGATTTCTTTTACATTTTAATCTATTGGAAGTAGCCTAAAAGATGCCCATCCTTACAAACTATTATTCCTCACTGTCAAGTGTGGCCTTCAAGTGTCTTCCACAAAGAGTAAATGAGTAAATGTCACATAATGAAGTTAAGAATTTATATTGTAATTAGAGTAATTAAGCCCAGGTAAGTTTCTGAGACTCTAAATAGTGACACAATTTTACATATAATTTTGAGATTTTACACTTCTCAGTGATAGTTTCAAGGTGTGTGAGGAAAGGAGGTAGAATTAAACCATATAACATTTACTGAACATAATCAGACTCTATGTTTGACCTCCAATACAGAACAGAGGAAATATGTGAAGAATAGCAAAACATTAACAATGAAATGATCATAAACTCACAGTAATTAAGAGGTGAAGATTACACTGATTAAAGACAGTCCCCAAACAAGAGAGTCTTATACTCTGTCCCTATATAAAATGTATAGATCAAAATATTGAGCCATTACAATGTCCAATCCAATCCTTTTTTTTATTTTAAATTAAGGGCAATTCAGTTGTAATGCTTTACTTCTCAAACATATCCAAAGCTCAGGACCTGAGAAGATATTTCTACAGGCTACATACTCCCCCAGCAAGCACCAGGGTCCAGATTCTACAGGAATAACCTATAGAAATGCTTAGTGGGCAAGAAGAGCATTCATATGAGCTCTGGATTAAACTGAGAGATCCTGTCTCAAAGAATAAAATGGAGTGCAATCAAAAAAGACCCCCAATGTAAGCTTGTACACATGTACTTAAACCATGTCCACATAGCCACACATGTACCCATAAACACGTGAACAGAGGGAGAGGGAGACAGGAGAGAGAGAGAGAGAGAGAGAGAGAGAGAGAGAGAGAGAGAGAGAATGGGGAGGGAGAGGGGGGAGAGTGATCTTCACTTTCTTACTTTAAAAGGTATGTATCTCTTATGAGGTAAGAGCACTTCATCCTGCTGTCTTTGTCCATTGAGCTTTGATACAGATGGTGTCTCAGGCATCCTTGAATTACTCCACTCTATATCTGGGCCTTAGCTTTGTTCTCATCCTCTTCCTAGAGACATGTCAATAGTCTGAGGTTCAGGTCATGTATTCTAAATCCTTTTCCACCTTCTTCTGGCCTCCACCTCCCAACTAGTACTCACAAAGGACCTTGGCGGACTTACCTTTGTGAGGGAATTTAGTCCTCAAAAATACTACAAAAAATATTTTGCACCTGATTGGCTACAAAGATGAATTGACAGCCTGCACATACCAAGCCTACTTTGCTCAAAGTGCTCTTGCTTTAAATTCTAATCTAAGAAGAGCATAGTATCCAAAAACTATCATATGTATGAAGTGTCTTTTCTGTCTCTGCCTACTGGACAAGTCATCCTGACCCCAGAACACTCTCCAGCATCAAGGGTGAGTCGAACTAATGTTCATTATTTCGTATTTTGTTGCTATCTAGTCAAGTGCCAGGTAATGAGCAGGCCCTAATCCTTTTTTGTGACTGTTCCTTTGACAGGTAGTTGGTGGTAGTTTGCCTTCCTATATTTGCTATTAGAACCAAGATGCCAAAGTCTTGTTTACTTTTCTACATCCAAAGATGCATGGACAAGTTGGTCTGTAATAAGCATCTATTGGACTGAACTGAACAAAACTTATTTTTGCCCAGCTCAAACCAAACGGTGGGTCTTGACATTCCAGAGAAAGCAATCCTAGAGTTGAGGGTACTATGTCCTTCTACATGAGGTAGAGGACCGAAGCGTCTCTCTTCACTTAAATAGCTCCAGACGTCTGAATCTCATTTTTATGTGAAAGTGATTAACTGTTGAAAATGCTTCATAGTAGTGCCTCATTACACAGGGTCATTAGATTTTTTTGATCTATTTCCTTATATTGCCAGAGACCTTTTTTTTTTTTTCTGTTAAAATTTAAGTATGTGCGTCGAGTAAAGTTCGTTAAGTATCAGTTCTTTAAGTAAGAACTGATGTTGAACCTGGGCTTGGTGATAATGGAATGCACAATTGGAGAGTGAGAACAATCCACAGCATCAAGGAAGCTGAAAGAGAAGGACAGAGAGGAATGAGAGAGGAACAGATGAGAGTAGAAGCATAAGAAAAGAAAGATATGAGAAAATAAATACCCTTTCTCCTAAGAAGTTAATTTCAGAAGGTTACATCACTTGTTTATTGTAATTCCTGAGTTTTAATTTGATGAAATTGTCATTTTACAGTTTGTGGCGATAGATATAAAAGCATAAGATAAACAAAGAACTTCTGTGCAAAGTGAAATATAAATGTATATTAAATAGCTATTAGGTAAAGCTATTGTTGTTGTATTATTGTTGTCTCTGTTAATGTTTTCTGAAGTATATACCCCCAAAGGCTTGGGTGTTGAAGGTTTGGGCCCCACTTGGTGACAATATTGAGAGGTGAATGCTTTGGGAGGAAACTAACTTTATCAATGGATCAATCCAATATTGAGTTTGTAGTGAATGTTTTGTGATGTGTGTGCCTTTAAAGAGTATATCTTATGTCTTGCACCTTTCTCCTTCTCTCTGGATTCCCCTACTTCCTGGCAGTCACTTTCCTCTGCCCGCCTTTCCATCATGGTTCTGCCTGGCAACAGACCTAAAAGAAATAGAGGGTGGTGACCATGCAACAAAACCTCGGACGCCATATGCCAAACTTAGTATTTCACTTTTTAAGGTGACTTCTCTCAGGTATTTTTACACAGCAATAAAAAAGGAACTAAAATAGCTCCACATTTAAAACTTATTGACAGGTCCATTCATTTGGCTTGCACATAAAAAGTGCCTATTATGAATATCATGGCAGAGTTAAAGAAATATGTTGCATAGATCATCTCAGCCTCGCTTAGTGAAATGGATATGTACAGCTGATTATTTCAGACTCCAATAACTATCAGGAGAGGTGAACAGTTGTGTTAAGAAACAAATAAAGATGATCTTGCTTCTAACTTGGTTCTCAAGTAAAGAACTTCAGGTCTTTGTGAACAAAGCCTTAAATGGCATATTTAATTATAAAAAGCCGTGAAGATGGACTGTTAAATGGAACAAAATCAAGAGTTAAAAAGAATAACGCAATCTTAAGCACACTTGGATCAGCTGCACAATGAAGAACAAAGGAAACAGAAGAGGAAAAGGGGGGATTTGCATTGGAAACCCCACCAAGAGGAGTCGGGTATCATCTGAAAATAAGGGACGGTGTACAGCCATTAAGAAGTGACACAGGCTGTGTTAACCGTCAACCAGGCCATCTCATGCTGCCAGTGGCCCTCTGGGGTGTCAAAGGCAGACAGCAAGCAGGAGGAGAAGAGAAGTTTCCCCACTGTATCTACATAGAAAGAGTCCTACATCCCAGTCTTTACAAAAGTAGATGGTTAGTGAACATTCACCAGCCTCTCACTGGCCTTTAGTTTAGGAGCAAGGACTAGAGCCAGTCTACAAGTTGTCTTTTCTTGAGGCATTCAGGTGAGCAAGTAATGTTTTTCTACTTCCCAAACCTGGGCAATAATAGCCTTGTCTGTATTCAGTTTATTCATTTACCTTTCACAAAATATTTCACAGACTTCAGTTTCTTTAACTCATCATAACAGCACTTCAAGACTAGAATAGAAATTTCACTTGGCCCTCTGGACACCAACTCTTACGATGATGGCAAGATTTGTTCGGTTTCCAAAGTTTCAAAATAAAGCCTGGTGTGGTGGATGGCTCACATCTGAGAACTCAGGATTTGAGTGGCTGAGGTAGAAAAATCAGGAGGTCACAGCCAGTCTGGGCTACATGAGACCCATTTTTGTTAAGAGAGAGAGAGAGAGAGAGAGAGAGAGAGAGAGAGAGAGAGAGAGAGAGAGAGAGAGAGAGAGAGAGATCGAGAGAGAGAGAGAGAGAGAGAAGAGGAGAGGAGAGGAGAGGAGAGGGGAACAAAGGGGAAGGGACTAAGAGGGGGAGGAATGGATGGGAATGGGCCTGGACTGGACCGGGACAAGACCAGACAGGACAGGGCCGGGCAGAACAGGACAGGACAGGACAGGACAGAACAGGACAGGACAAGACA
>NW_022196905.1:51102403-51165372 GCF_008632895.1 Mastomys coucha | reverse complement strand
TCTCTCTCTCTCTCTCTCTCTCTCTCTCTCTCTCTCTCTGTCTCTCTCTCTCTCTCTCCCTCTCTCTCAAGCTAGCCTATACATTTTACTGTGGGCAACACTGAAAACCGAGGGTGAAGGGAAGGAATTTTCTAATGCTATCTCAGTAACCAATTATGAGGATTATTTTTTTTTTGCTTTGGTTTATTCAAATAATGGCCTTAATTTTCTGTTTTGTGTAATGCATATGTATATACCATTACATCATTAATCTAATTTAAATCTTTAAAAGGTTATATAGACTTACTAAAGAATGAAAACAGAAATGATAAGCTTTGTTTTGCCAGATACATTTGTAAGCTTTTCAATGATGACACAATATGAATAGTTGATAATTACATATTTTCTTTTAAAGGTTCAATCGCCATTTTATTTTAGAGCTGTTAATAGAATTACCAGATGGGGGCTTTATTTGCTTGTAAAGTGGGTTACAAATAGCAGCAATTACTCGTTGATAAAGACCTCTAAGTTAAGAGGTTTTTCATAATTCAGCACCATGATAATTTTTGGTATCATCTACAAAGCAATAAATACAAAAATGTTTGTAGAAGAAACATATGTCTTGACAATTTTCTAATTATTTGTATATAAAACACTTGATTCTTGTGCTCACGCTGTACTTTCCACATGGCACATTTGTATGCTAAAGCACCCAAAAGATTACTAGAAATTAGTGAGCTCATATTTCTATGATTTGTTTTTGTATAAATCTACACAGTTAGAGACCACAGTTATATTTACCCCCCTGCCCTTGCTGCCAAGATGTAACTGCTTTATATGAGAAATGAGGAAGAAAGATGCTGAACTGATAACAGGGTTTACTCAAAAATAGCATTAGGGAGTAGACTCCACATGTTGTAGTGAAAATGAGTCGGAGGGATGCCAGATGGAAATTGGCCAAATGGCACTTTTTTACCAATTGTTTCTGTTCTACTGAAAGAAAACCAGAGAAAAAGTGGGGGGGATGAGCAAGCTACTCTAAAAATGTTTTCTAGCTTTTGGAATTAATATGTTCAACATCTTAACAAGTACATAAGAAAAACTACTGTGCCCATTAGCCTAGAATATGCATTACAGTCGATTGTCTATGATTTTGAAATTTACCAGTTATTACCTTTGCAGGTCATTTGTGGATTCCTGCATTTATATCATTTTTGGTATGTTTGCTCACTACATAACTAAAATGTCTGGAATCTATTCTGGATCCTCAGTACATAATTCATCCTAGCCATCTGCAAATCAACAGGGATGTGCTTAAATTCCCACCTCTCACTTCTATTTAAGACTTTTTAAAATGTTACCTTTAACTCCCCAGAGAGCCCATTATTCCCTGACAATAAAAGAACTAAGCTGAGAGACCTCTAGTTGTAGTCTCCCTGAACACAAGGTCCAGTCAAGTATCTGATTTTGGAGTGAGTATGCAAAATCATTTCAGAGCAGAAAAATACTGTCCAGGTCCTTTCTATCAACTGAATTTTGAAAGTGTTACCAGTACTACCAAAGTTCTATTTTTTACAAATAGATGCCTATAGTAACCATATGTCATGTCCCTGTTAGTGAAGTATTTACCTGGCCATTTTGTACCACAGAATCTTCAAAATTGCATGAAGAATCCAGCAATGGACAGTTGTAGTTGCAGGTTATACGTACAGGACACATTTCACATTCAACTCTTCAGAGATAGCAAAAAGGTAATGGGGCAGGGTGAGGGCCAGTGGATCATCTTTACATTGGAGATTCTAGCTGACTTCGTGGAAGAAACATTGTGATTAATATTAATTTATATTTCAACCTTTAGCTTTATGTTGCTATTATTTTTACATTGTAGTTGGTGAACATGCCTCTATGGCCAAAGGCAATCACAGAACTATTGATGTTTATTAGCACATGAGGATGCACAAGTACATCTGTGTCTTTGCTTCAGAACAGGTGAGGAACATGTTTTAGATTTCTTTTTTTTTAAAAGATTTATTTATTTATTAAATATAAGTACACTGTAGCTGGCTTCAGACACTCCAGAAGAGGGCGTCAGATCTCATTACAGATGGTTGTGAGCCACCATGTGGTTTCTGGGATTTGAACTCGTGACTTCTGGAAGAGCAGTCGGTGCTCTTACCCACTGAGCCATCACACCAGCCCCACATGTTTTGTATTTCTATGAGCAAAATCAAAGTAAGTGTTGAAATTCAATGTCTTGTTTTTGATTGTATTTCATTGCTCAGACCCTTGGGAACTATTGATAAAATTAGATTCTTTTAATGCATTAAACATTTTAGTTACACAATGAGTCAAGTATTTCTTGAGCTTAAAGGGATTCTTCACATCATTTTGTCAGTTACTTTAGATTTCTTAATTATGTAAAAAGAATAAGTTTTCTAAAATTATGATCCTTCATGGGAAGTACAAATCCAAAATCAATATCCCTTCATTCATATCACCTTTTACATATGTGAAGAGGGTATCTGGACATGCTTACCATAACAAAATTATCAGAGATCAATGAATCACCCAATACCCAACCTTCTGTTCAAGTGTAGAAAACATTTCAGAAATACAGGAAGCAAATGGAAAATAAGTGGGTAAAACAAGCGAGAGACTCTTTCACACTGCAGGTTCTTTTATTTTCTAAGTTTAGAAGTGATCCATGTGAGAAGAGCCAGGTAGGGGCAGAGGCTGCGATTCCTAATGAATGCTACAGAAATAGGAAAGCAGAATGCCATAATGAAAGAGCAAGGGAGCTGCTGTGAGGACTTGGCACTAAGCGTGAGGTTTACATGATGGTGAGGAGGTAGACTGCAGACCTGAGGGGGAAGAAGATTCCACAAGGAGAGAATAACAGGTTCAAAGAATTTGACATGGAAAAGCGTGTGGCATTTGAGTGACACATACAAAAGGGGTGTCAGAATAGCTTTGATTTTATGAATAATTCTGGAATCAAAGGAGCGAAGGTGACAGAGGCAGGCTGCTACACAATCAGGACATGCTGTAGATTCTCTTTGGGAGACTGGACTTTATTCTCTCACCACCGGAAATGTAAGACAGTGAAAGGCTATGTTTTCACTTATGCTTTAGAGAGATCACTCCATGGAGAGTGAGCTATAGGGATTATAGGAGCAACATTGAATTAGAAGAGGATGTGTAAAAAAAATGATCAGACTTTGTATAGATTTTTGATATGAATACAAATTACTGGTGCATTGAGGTATAATGATATAGACTTGAGTGTCTATTGTGGTGGTCTCTGTGCTCTTATTGTCTTCAAATTGGGTAAATGTTAATACTGTTCACGGGTATGAGAATGGCTTATGAAAAGAACAAGATGGGCAGTTTCACCCTAATTTCTGTTGACAAACTCGAATACCACGTAATTCTAAAGAATGTAGATTTACTCAATTTACAGCTCTGGTGCTTCATTATCAAAGCCTATATCTGGAGAAGGCCTTTTTGCTCCATCTTTGCATGGTGGAAAGCATCACATAAGACAGAACAAGCCTAATAGCACAGGTATCTTTCATTTCTAAAAACTATGGTTGCCCTGAACTCACAACCTTATTTAGCTCTAGGTATCTCTCAAAGGCTCATTTGCAAACACTATGATCATAATATGATGGGGATGAATTATCCACACTCATTAACATTCAAAAGACATTAACTTTCAATGTGCATTTTGGTAGGAATTTCAAAGAAAAGGTGGGAGGTGATTTGAGAAAATTATCAGTGTCTCTGCTTTTGTTTTTTGTTGTTTGTAATAGCATGCGTAATTATTAGTGGTTGAAGGTACCAGGCACAGTTATAAACATTTCCACGATTTCCCTTATTTAATACCCCCAAAAGATCATCAACTACTTCCTATTATTTTCCTCAATTTAGAGATAAGGAGACCAAAGTGTCCAAGATTAATTAGCTAGCCTTAATCCAAGAAATAATGGTTGACAAAGCCAAAGATAATCTGAGACCAGAATCCTTCATACCACCAGAGAAGTCAAGTAGATAACTTACACAAAACAGCATTCAGAGGAGGACTCTAGCGGATAATACATAACATCAACATCTTGTGATCACACCATGACATAAGCATTGGATAGAACTGGCAAAGAAAATTAATAGTGTTTAGTTGCCAACATAGGAAATCCAAGGAAACATGATAACACAGAATGTTCCAGGCAGAAGAAGTGAACAGCCATTCAAATATTAACATTGGGACTAGGAAAGTGACCACTGTCATCAGTAAATCAGATTTGGTGACTTTGCTAAGACTTTTGTCAGTATTAAAGCAAGGACAAAAATCCCATGGAAGTAGATTAGGGAGACCTTAAGACCTTGAGATGTATAAGTACTTGAAGAATGACCAAGGAACAATACTTTGCCAAGCACAGGTACAGGACATTAGAAACATAAGGTGATTAGTGGAGGAGGTCAGAGATCCTTGTGGTTTAAAATACACTGTTGTACTTTAGGCTTAGTTGTAAATTGGCATGGCCCACTGAACAAGAAGGAATTCATTGACTAGAACACACCACAGGTCAGGTACAAAGAGATTCCATGCATGGTAAATGTTTAGTTTCATTCACATGCATGACATGATATAATTGGTAATGACCCCGCTGCTGCCTCTGTGTAAAGAGAGAAGGGGGCATTCTCTGGAACTTACCAAACTCCCCATTGCCCTCCTAAAGCTTATCATGTAAAAGTGCTTCATGTACACTTGCCTCACTTGAGTAATTTAACAGTAGGTTGGTTATTTTTTTCCCTCTCTGACTATTTTGGAAGACTTAAATGCTTTTGTTTCTCCATTGCACTACAAACTTCTTTCACCCCTAGTCTTCGATAGTATCCGTGGCCACTGAGCTTTGACAGCTCACACTCATTGGCATGAACCTGTACACTTCTGTAATATCTAGGATGGTGCCATTCTTCCTTCAGGTCATCTGCACCACTGACCCACAAAAACCTCTTCCTAAGCACCAGAGGCTGATGACTTCCACTGCTTGGCCCTTCTAGGATTTAACTGATCCCAGTCTTCCCTTGCATGTCTCCAATCTTCCTCCAGTTTTCACTCCCCGCCCCCACCCAATAACCATTTTCCACACACTTTCATGGGTGCAATTGATTCCTTCCAGTCCTTGACCTTCTCTCACAGCTGCCTTTCCAATCCTATTACCAAATCAACCCTGCCATCTGTGTGCTCTGTGTGCTCCCCTCTCCCTCCTGAGCTGCCAAGAGCTCCTGAGAAAATTGAATAACCACGCTGATTGACACTGTTACATTTTTATGATTTCCCATGTCAGCTGAACCCAGAGCTGCTGGGCAGCTGGGTTACTCATTCATACTTGGCAGGTATTCCCATTCCACACACCAGCTGCTCCCAACACACCCTCGTGGGGCACCCACCCACATCCTCACAGCCGTCATGCCCCAACACAGAAGTCCACCCCCTACTGAGAACATCCAAGCCATCAGCTATGAACTCCACCCTGTCCTTCCTCTGTATCTCTATATTTATGAGTCTTTGATCATCTACACCTCTCTGTGCATGATGGGAAAAATCTTGATTATTTTAGCCATCAGATCTTGGTGGCATTCCTTTATATATTCCTTCTTGATGCTATCTATCTTCTTGCCAAGTATGAATATTGATGAAACACTTAAACATTCTATCTCTTAAGCTAGTATTTTCTCATTCTTCAATTTTGTATAGCTTGCATTAGGATTGGGCTTTACAATAGATTCATTTACCTCCAAAATTGAATTCAGGCAAGTTATTTGAAAATATGGGACATGATTCCCTCACATTTAAGTTGGAGATGCCTAGTTCACTTTTACACTGTTATCTTGTATTCTACCATTTTATGATAAGGGCATGGTGGTTTCCTTTGAGAAAATTACATTTTACTTATAGCTTTAGTCTGGTTGGTCTGTCATTTAATATGTCCTTTAAACAAGAAAGCTGAAAATAAGGAAATTCAGTATCCTCTGTATAAAGAGCATAGTTATTACATAAATTGATACATTGAGATTTCAGCCATTCAAGCAATAGTGTTTGAAAGAGTTTACTCCAGATTTACTTGCACCTTTTTAAATGGAATAAATCTTTCTCTTTCCTGGGCATGTCATTTCAATCTGGTGAATTTAACTTCATGGCTGTGCTGGCTAGTTTTATGTGAAGATGACACAAGTTAAAGTCTTTCAAAAGACGAGAACCTCAATTGAGATAATGCCTCCAATAAAAGGCAACTGTAGAGCATTATTTTTTTTGCTCATAACATTTTTTATTGATTCTCTGGGAGTTTTATAACATAGGCTCCCTCAAATCCCTGTTCAGTTCTTCCATGTATGCCCCACCTTGTGACCACTGCCAAAAGAAATAAAAAATAAATAAATAAAAATAAGAAAAAAGAAAATAGAAGAAAAACAAATAAACAAATAAATTTACTTTGTGTTATGTATATACTCATTGAAGCATAGTCAAATTCTAACTGGCCTGTTTGTGGCATTTTCTTAATTCCTGAATGGTTTTCTTAATTGCCATTAGATAGCTGGAGGAGAACTCAGATCACTGTGGGTGGAGCCTTCTCTATGTTCTGTAAGAAAGCAGGCTGAGAAAGTTACTAGGAGCAAGCCAGTAAGCAGCACTGCTTCAAGGCCTGTGTATCAGATCCTGCCTCCTGATACCTGCCTTTCCTGTCAGAGTTTCTGTCTCAGCTTTCTTCAAGGCGAACAGTGATGTAGAAGTATAAAACTAATAAACCCTTTGCTCCCCAACTTGTCTTTGGTCATGGGGTTTCATCACAGAAAAAGTAATCCTGTATAAGAAAAGGGCTCACAAAATCACTTCATTTTAACATTTAAAGTTATGAATTTTATTTCCATTACTTGGAAAGTGCCATTAAAATTAAATGAGATAAATTTCACAATACTTTGATTTGACACCTAACTGCCTAGGCAAGCTTATTGACTTTTCCTATTATTATTATTATTGTTGGTATTTTTATTGTATCTTTTATTAGGATATCAATTGTCACTGAAATGACTTCTTTCTTTCTTCTGGTCAGTTGACGCTGTCTTGCCATTCAAAATTTACTTATGTGACTCTTATGTCACACTTTCATGGTTCATCAAAATAAATTCTCACCATTTCTCTTTGCTCTCTTTTATTATTGGATTCTTTTTTAAATTTATTTATTTTTTTACACTCTATATTTTATTCCCCCACCCAGTTCACCCTCTGACTGTTCCACATCTTCCTTCCCATGCCCCTTTCTCCATGTGGATGTCCCCACCCTCAACTCTACCTGACCTCTAAACTCCCTGGGGCCTCCAGTCTCTTGAGGGTTAGGTGTACCATCTCTGAATGAACACAGACCCAGCAGTCCTCTACTGTATGTGTGTTGGGGGCCTCATATCAGCTGGTGTATGCTACCTGGTTGGCTTCCTTCAGATTATACTTTAATGTCAGAAAGTCTCTTTGGCTCTTCTGCATTAGAACATTGGGATTTTTACAATATAATCATGTTTTCTATATGCCCAAAATGCCACATAAATTTACTGTGCTATTACAAGTAAAATGTAACACTGTTAAAAGGATGGCCTGACTCTGTATTTGCAAACCTGGAGCACATGTGGTTTTGTTATTTTGTTGCTGCCAACTATAGTTACTCCTCTAGTGATGAGATAACTCTCCAGAGAGCTGCACTGCATTGTTGTCTCCAGTTTGTATCCATTACTTCTTATCTAACATAAAGTGTGGCCACTAAAATTGAGATTCTAAAAGGAAATATGTTTAAGCTAAGCATTCAAATAAAATCTTTTTTTTATTTACATGTAAATTTCTCCATTCCCAGTTTCCCCTCCAAAAAACAAAGAAACAAACAAAAACAACCAAAACAAACCCCTGTTGCCTCCCACTTCCCCATGCCTGCCACCCCGCCCTCTCCCACTTTCTGGCCCTGGCATTCCCCTACACTGGGGCACAGAACTTTCACAGGGCCGAGCTCCTCTCCTCCTATTGATGATTGAATTTGCAATCCTCTACTATACACATGCTGCCTGAACAATCAGACCCCACCATGTGCAGTCTTTGGTTGGTGGTTGAGACCCTGGGAGCTCTGAGGGTACTACTTAGTTCATATTGTTGTTCGTCCTAAGGGACAAATAAAATCTTTTAAGTGCTATTCATCTTCTCCATCCATATTTCTTTCTGTGTTATGCCATACACATTGTTTTCCCAACAATCTAATACTTCTACCCTTTTGTGTTTAGAGACCACAGTTCCCTGACTTCAATTTCTTCCCAAATCAACTTGAACCACTTTAACATGGAATATAATGTCTTAACCCTTTTGGTCTGGTTCACAGTTCCTTTTATGCCATCTATCCTTGATACCTACTTACACTTCCACTAGGTCTCTGACTCTTCACGTCGTGTATTTATTACATATTAGTGACATCTATTTATTTTCCCACCCTTGAATTTCTACAAAGAATAGAACCTGAATATCACAGAATGTGAACAAACAGAGCCTATGAATGTGTTATCCACCAATTTCCTTCCTTTTAATTGAATATACATAAACCTAACATACTCTATCAATTCAATACATGTTTATTCAATGACTGACATTGTACACTCTGTTGAGTCAGAGAAAACATGAAAATATCCATAGGATTAAATGAATTCAACCACTGTTTTTTGGGTCTCTCCTATAATCAAAACACTCAACTAAAACTGACAGTGAAGAAATAGTAAATATTAATCATATGTGTGCTTACCTTCCTATGAGATATGTTAATGAAATAAAATATGTGTACACTTGCATGCAAAAATATTCCATCATCAAAATTCTAAACACCATAAACTACACACAAAAATTTGCTTACAATTCATAATGAGTAACTTGTTAATTTGGAAAATGATTAATGAAAGAAGAATCACAGACAGTGGTGTTTATATATATATTTTTGTTGTTGTTGAAAAGAAAAGGAATTACAGGATTAGAGTGAAGTATGGTTCAGAATGAGTTGGCATAGAGCCTGTGAAATGGCTCAGTGGGTCAAGGCACATGCTACATCAGCCTGATTGATGACTTGAGCTCAATCTTCTGAATCCTTGTAAAATTGGAAGGCATAACTGACACTATAGAATTGTTCTTTAAACTGTATATGTATGTCATTCATGAGCACACTCTCACATATCACATTCATACAGACACACACACACACACTTACAATAATAAATTTTTGAACTTTTTTAAATGGAATTACCTATCAGGAAAATCTGACCTTTGGAAAATAACCAAAATAACTAGAACACAGACATACAGAAATATGAAAGTGCAGATGTGAGAGGGAGATTAGAGCCAGAGCAACAGGAATCCAGACTAAGATATTTGTGGTTTATTAGAAATGAACCAGTCCTAAGTGTTTCTGAAATGAGTCATTTTATCTTTGAAAGATCTGCAGGATATTACCAGGGAAGAATTGATGAGCTTTTTTTTAAATACTTGAATTTATGAAAATAAATGTCCACACAATTAAAATTAATTTAATTAAGCTCTCCCAGCCTAACTCCAATACATTTAATTTCACCTTCATGATTAGTCACATATAATACCAGCAAGTACGTAAAAAGCTTATGCTTTTATGAACATATGAATATACTCATACTTGTTTGCATGGTGATAGGGAGAATGTCTCCACAGTTTTTGGAGAATAGTAATTGAGACTGCAGTCTCAGCAGCAAGGAAAGATGACTGCTAAAGGAGTACAACCCTCCACATGAAATGTACTTAACCTCAAAATATAACTGCAACAGGCATTTAAGACACAAATTAGTAGAAAAAAATTGCAATGATTGATTTGATGGTATTAAAAATTACCTACACACCTAGACCTCACAATTAAGCGAAACTGAATGATAAAATGTATAAAATGGTTGGAACTAATATTCTGTTTTAAAATGTCACACTCTGGCCTGGCAAGTTTGCATGTGCCTTTAATCTTAGAACTGAAGGGAGCAACATACGTGGCTACCTTGCCAGAATAGCAAGATAGATTTTAAAAATGTAACAATGGAGTGGGGGGACATCTGCTTGGAGACAGGGGGAGGGGGAATGGGATGAGGAACTGTCAGAGGGCGGACCTGTAGGGGGATAATAATGGGACTTTTTTTTTAAAGCCAGATTTTTTAAATGTAACAATAAATAAATAAATAAATAAATAAATAAAATTATTTATAATCTAAAATTTTTAAAGAAAAAATGGAAAATGGAGGTGAAGACACAAATTTACCTAATTTCACTGCTGCACTCTATTAGAAAATATGCAATAAAAACTGTAAAATTGTTGCATATTTTCTTGGGTATTTGTTTTAATGAATAGTTTCTAAACTCCAAATCCTTGTGGAGGCAGCACAGAGTAATGCATTGATCATCATTTTTATTATGTTCTCATTTACAAAAATTACCATGTTTTATAAACACATTTGTATGCTCCAAACAATTCTAAAACACCCCTTTGAAGCAATGCAAAACAGCTAGCTCATTTATTAAGGTTATAAAGTCTAAGCCAACAAATAGTTCTAAAATCAGTTTTCAGTTCCTGAAAACATTAAAGGAAATATGTTGTTAGACACACCATGGCCTGATTTTTTTCTGTTGCTGTGAGAAACACCATGAACAAAAGCAACTTAGGAAAGGGAAGGGTTTATTTGGTTTCCATTTAAATACTCATCAGTACAGGGAGGGTTTTCCTTAACACGCTAGTTACAATCTACTATTGAAATCTTAGTCTATCTTATGATTACAGTAAGACCTTAGTTAAACATAAACCTGGTCATGGTTACTCAGGTCTATAATTCTATTATACAGAACTCTGAGGCCAGAGGATTTCTGTGGTTTAATGCCAGCATCAGCAGAAAACAGACTGTCTTAAAAACAAAAGAGAGATGGAGAGTTGAGTCTATGGAGGTAGGTATGTAAGTAGACTGACAGACAGACAGACAGATAAATGTATGGACAGATGTGACAGTGCTAACATGTGAGTATGCACATGTGTGTGTGTGCGCTTTTTTTGTTTTTATATAAGATAGCACTTACATGTATATAATATATGACTGACATTATGTATTACATGCAGACTTCTTCAGAAACCTGGATTATTGGAAGTAGTTGAGGTGTACCTTGTGTCATTTGGCTGAGCCACTCTTCAATAACAGGTTTTATTTAATTGATTAGTATGTGGCAGGTAATTTGGGCATGTCATATATGATCATATATAAAATGTTACGAACTACACTTTTGTAATTCATTTAGTGTTTTATTATCTTCATGTAAACCCAAGAGGAACTGAATAATTTTGCCAAAGTTGCTCAAAGATTGGACCATAATTAACAGACTAAACCTTTCATTGTTCAATTTATAAACTATGTCCTTTTAGGTTTTTGTTTGTTTGTTGTTTTGTTTGTTTGTTTTTAGACTGGATTTTCTATAGCACAAGTGGGCCAGGAGCTGATTGAGGTCTGGGACAACCCTGAACTCCTAATATTCAGGAACACCTGAATTCCTAGACTGTATGCTAACATTCTTATTTAGCAAGAGCTAAGGAATCAAACTCAGAACCTTAGCATACTAACCAGACACTCTGCCGAACTGAGCTATATTCCCTGAACCAATTATGACTTGAATTTACAGCTGTGCTTGATGTCTTCTGCCTGTAAACCTCGCCCTGGCCAGGCCCAGGCAGGAGAATTGTGATGAGTTCTAAGACAGTCTGGATCATTTAGTGAAATCTAGGGCAGGACTTTAAAGTGAAACCCTGTCTCAGAGAAAGACAAACACACACATTCACATACACGTTAAAAATCACATACTTGTTCACTTGTATAAGTGTATGATACGAAATTCTTTCAAATTGAGAAGACAGAGAAAATTCATCAGTTTCTATGGCTCTATGAACCATAGATTTTGAGAACAGACAAGTGAAATCTAACTGTGAAAACTGAGATTGAACTTTTGTTCTGAGGCAATGAAGCAGGGGACATAATGATCTGAGAAATATTACAAGCATTTTCCAATTAATTACATGTATTTATTGTGTAATTATATATTTCATATATGTGCATACCTTTGCTTTGTTTCCTGAACAAATTTTATATCACCAATCTAGTGGATTTGCATTCTAGAAAATATAAATTTTGGATGACTGCATGTCATAAGTTAATGACCCATAGTATGTCTATAATTATTATGGCCCTTGATAATTGCTACTAAAGAAAACTTTGGTTATGTGAAAACATAGGTGAGACAAGTAAAGAAGGTAAGGAAAAATGAAGACCTTAAGAAACTGCTTCCTGATATGGTTTTACAAACAATAAATAGAACCTTCTATAAACAAATAGTTCCCTATAGAAGGAATTTCATTAATGTAATGGTAAAATTCACATAATGAAATATTTCATTCCTTCCCACGACGTCAATCATGAGCAGTGTAAGCCTTCCCTGAAATTAGTCTTGTTTCAGAGCTCTAGAGGAAAACTCCCATGGCCACTCTGCTGTGAAAAGCTTGAGCCACTCTTCTGGTGGATGGCTGTCAGAGTTGCTAGGCACTTCCATTGCATGTAATGGAGACAAATGCATACCATCTGAAGAGGGAGTGAAGAGGGATGAGAGACCCTTTTATGGCACGCAAACGGTAAACTATGTCTAAGTCACATTCTTGCTTCTAGCCTGTCCAAAAGCAGAGGGAACGCTGACAGACTTTCCATAATGCTACCCTTTGTAAATCATGTCAATGGCTCTTAATAGAATCTTGTGAATCACATTATACATTCAAATATCTGATTATCTTCATACCTGACTTTCATGTTTGCTCTGAAAACAGTGAGAACTATATCTTTTTAATCTAAAAGAATCCTTCAGACCTTGGTTTGTGGTCACTTAGAATTTATAATGTAGCTCTTTTGACTACTGCTCACAGAGTTAGTTAAAGCATTCCATCTCCCCCCCACCCCCCATGGAAGTATTTCACATTGTATGAGTCTTTTTAAAAATGTCAGTTCTGGATTTAAGAAGAAAATTGTGTGCATTCTATTTGAAAAGAATTATTTTTAATTCTGATGACATCTGACATATCCATCAACAATTACGTTAATTTTTTTGTTGTTGTTAATTGTCTTCTTGAGAGTAGTACCCCTTGAGAGTACAATGGCTTAGGTCACAACATGAAACATCATGCTAATTAAGCTGCTAATTAAATGGTAGAAAAATATATTGCACAAAATAGATTGCTGTAGTACTTTGTTTTAACTTTCACATCATTTCAACTAGGTACCCACTAATTTGGAATCCTCTAATCATGCTCTTTAATCCAAATGTTAATCTCAGATGGCAACAGCCCATGATTACAGAGCCTGCAAGCAAGATATAGACTGCATTTTATCTTTACATTAAAGTTGGACTGATGGATGACAAAAGAGACCCTGTGTTGTTAACCACATTGTAATTCATTTAAATGGAGATGAACTTTATCTAAAACTAATTGGAAGTTCTTCTACAAACAACTTCTCAATGTAAAAAAGCAAGTCAAAAGCAGTAAGATTAGTAGGTGTTTCTTGGAAATGATGTTTCCTACTAATCTTATTGCTGTGACTTTCAAACAAAAGAAATGTATTAAAACACTCCTACAATTCTTTGGTTTGCTTTGTTTTGTTGTTAATATTTTTATTGCTACAAACTGCAAACATTTGTTTCAAGAACATGACTATCACAATGAACTTTCAACTTTAAGTTCGAAATGGCATAAATTGTATTTAAAAAATAGAAAATTGTTTCAAGTCAGCAGAAATTTTGTGTTTCCTAACTGAGGCCACTTGAAATGTTTTATCAGATGGGAATCCAGTTTCTGATGTTTCCAGAATACACATTCTATGGCTGTGTCTTTTCACTCACTTGATACACGTGGGAGAGAAAAGAGCCAATGGTGACCTTCCTTTAACAGCTAGACACACAGTAAAGAAGAAAGATTAGAGACCTGAATCCCAGTTAGATCACACAAGAACAGACTTCTCACCAAAACAATTGGGCAGGAGCAATTAGTAACTAGGCTGAACTGCACTTGTAAAAGTGTGTGGGTCTCAAAATGAGAAATGTACATTTTACTCTTAACATCTGAAGACAGAGGGAGGAAGTGACTTGTTTTGATCACAATAATGTAAATTTTCCATCAAAAACCTACAGAAAAAAAAAGCATGAGATCTGTTGTTATGGTTCTGCTAACATCCATAAACCACATGGTTTCCAGTTCTGACACTTATACAGCAAAAATTTTCTGAAACGTGCAGTCTAATAAAAATTCCAAGTGGGCTTTTTTTTTCCAAATCTTCACATCTAAACTGGGATCGGGACTTAAAATAGAATTGCCTCGTGTCTTTACAGGTGGTATGATGTGCTTCAACACTACTACAGCATGATGTCTGAGCCATCATTTCCAGGAAACACCTACTAATCTTATTACATTATTGAAAAAGAAGTTTTAGATAGATAGAAATGAAGGTCATGATATTTGTTTAATCCTCTCCAGTGCTCCAGAAATCATGAAGTTTAAGATGCAAGACACTGATTGGCAGATACCAAACTTTATCCAATTCAATGATACATGCATATATTTGTTTCTATTTTGTGCATTCAAACCTTACCATCTAATGAACACAGAACACTAGATACTTAACTATTTTCAAAATAAAAGCATTTTCATAAAAGAAATACTAAGTTGGCCATTTGCAGAAATAACCTATTTACTCCATTTGTCCCATAGTTGTCATTATATTTCAAAAATAATTTCTAATTTTAGGTCAATGATAACAGGAGAAACATTTATACCCTTTTGCTTGCTGGTATGATGGTCTTCAAACATTCCCTTTGAAAGGCTTCATCATTGGCTTAGAAAGATTTATTCATTGCTTTCCCAGTTCATTCTCACTTCTATTTGCTTGAGAAAAGCATAGCTCACAGAGGGTTCAGCACACCAGAAACTGATGGATTTCCCTAAAGCACCCATGTCTGCTTGACTCTGCTGTGTTGCTGTAGGAGTTTTTCATCTCACTTTTTCACAATGATATTAGCTCTATCTCGACTCATGAACATCTGGCCCACCTACACCAGTACATGCCAACGTCAATTATAAAGAAGAAAATTAATGATTGGAAACATTGAATTACCTCATGGTATCTCATCTACATGCTGCCTGCATTAATCTCCTTAATTGGTTACTGCTAACTTATGAGGTAGGCACTGTTGTTAACTTTGTAAACGTTGCCTATGAATAAATGAAAGAAGAAAGGTATGTTTATACAAAAAGTCAGTTGATGTAATGTGTCAAATACATGCTGTCTGGATTCAGAGCACTGCCCTGTGAGCCACCTTGTGTGTGGTGCTATAACAGCCTGCACACTGAATCTCCACTGCAGTGTGAACTCCACTTCCTTAAGGAATACAATTGTCATTTTCTTCAGTCCTTTTAGATTCAGGAAGCAAAATCTGCATTTAAAATTTTTTTCAGTGTAAAGCTACATATTTATAGTAACATATGTTTAGCCCACAAAGCAAGTAAATTGGAAAAGAATTTCCCTTCTTTCCTGTCTACAGTATTTAAAGCAGATCGTTTATATCAAATTCTATCTTTAACCAATATTTCTGTATGCTAGAACTCCAGAATGCTGTTTAAATCCAAGTCAGGCAGCCTGACTCCGTCTCATGCTGATAGATCTCTGATCTAAGAAGTAAAAATTTCATCTCTGCACCCCCAATTTCAGAACGCAACTTGACAACCTCACATCCTTGTTTTATAGTATTTTAGATCCTCAAAGTCTTGGAGCCCAGAGTGCAAGCAGTTGAATCAGTGTAAATGCTCACACCAAGCTCTATTTTCTGATAGGTTTGTAGTGTAGCTCTATATAGTAAATGACACTCTGTCTTATTTTCCCAACTCTATAATGGGTATAATGACAATATTAGTGTCTTCATTATGAGACTGGCAATAATAAAATGAGTAACTACTGCACTGGCAGAACGAAGTTGACTTTTAGTAATTTCTGTTTAAAAGGTATCTGAAAAATACTAAAATCAGTTCTCTTTTTAAATAATTGTATTTATCAAAACACAATTGTAAAGTAACCAGCATTTTTTTAAAAAGGGACTACAGTGGAAAGCAATCATTGTAATCCTTAATGTTTTCTAATTTCAGATTTTTTTAGTGACATTTTCATTCATGTAAAAAAATCTGATAATGCATTTTTCATGCAACGTTTGAGCTGATTCTCATTCACAGCTGTTCCAGCACTTAACACAGCACTCTTCCATGAGCAAATAGAAGAATAATGAAAAGCCAAGAAATTCTTAGAAAGTGATATAAGAGAAGCTTAGAAGGTGGAGGCAGCGATGATATCTGCAAACCTCCCATCTCAACTATTACCATTGTAAAATCAGTGACTGTGATAAACTTAAATTTTTTCATCCAGATCAATTGTACAAATTACTAGAAATAAAACTCAATGACAAAAGAGGTTCACATAACTAATTCTTTGAAAGGGAAGAAGGAAGGAAGGAAAGAAGGACAGAAGGAAGGAAGAAAGGGAGGAAGGAAGGAAGGAAAGAAGGAAGAAAGGGAGGAAAGAAGGAAGGAAGGAAGGAAGGAAGGAAGGAAGGAAGGAAGGAAGGAAGGAAGGAAGGAAGGGAGGGAGGGAGGAAGGAATGGAGGAGGAAACTATCAACCATGCAAACTGTATGGTTATGAAAGCAGTACTACTTTACAAGTCAGTGTGCTGCAGTGAGAACGTAGCCATGACATGTATACTGGATCTGTAGATACAGGAGTTTGCTTTTCTTTCCTTCTCTATACTGTTTCTTGGAACTTCTACAGTTGGATTAGTAGCAGAAATATAAAATGAAAATACTGGTTTGTGTATGTGTGTGTGTGTGTGTGTGTGTGTGTGAAAGAGAGAGAGAGAGAGAGAGAGAGAGAGAGAGAGAGAGAGAGAGAGCATGTGTTTGTGTGTGAGGTGTTTTGCAACTAAACATTAATCTGGAAATTTTAACAGTCACAAGACTGCTCTGTCTGTTGCTTCCTCTAAGCAAAGAATTACCATTAGATGAAAGAGCCCACAGCAATAAACATCAGGGGCTAGTGTCTGCCACTCCTCTGAACTCAGTCACCCTGATCCAAGTCCAGAAATGCTTTTGAAGTTGTGGAGACCTTTATGTGCAGATCAATCCTTGGGGAGGGGGTTGAGGGTTGGGGAATAAAGAGCAAGAAAAACTGGTTCTCTTCCTCTAGTATTTTGCCAGGGCATGCGTTCATCTCTAGGCAGGACAAAATGTTTTTCTCTGTTGTAAGAGGAATGATTTTGTACTTGGGTGATGCTTGTTTCAATTAACTTAGAGGGAAACTATTGATCCCAGAACATAATTATGTATACCATGGCATGTTTCCTTTTGATTCAACCAAGAGTACAACAAGAGTACAGCAGCAGCAACTGTGCATACATCAAGACCTTGGTTTTGAAGTGTGGGTTGTGCTTTGCGACAATTAAAGTGGGATATGGCATATTGTTCCCTAAATAATGAAAGTCATTAGTTATTAATAATTGATCAGCAGGAAGAATCAGTTCATAGAATTAGTAAACTATCAAGCTTAAAATTAATTTAACCAAAATAACCAAAAGCTTATTAGAGCTTGAATATCAAAACATGGTTTCTCAGATTTGGTGAACGCAAAATCAAACATAAACTTACAAACATTCAGGGCAGTTTGCTTGTACTGCAATGATCAATGGATTGCATGGAACCCAGTCCAAACAAACATATATTCAAAACAGGTTCTGCACCTACTGTTCAAGGAACATAGCTGAAGAGAGGGTAGAAAGATTGTAAGAGCTAGAGGAAGAGGATCAGGAAGTTTGCTAGGAGACTCTGTCTCCTAGAAATGGCTTCATAAACATATCTGTAACAATGGCAAGCTGTGGTGGAAGGGAACAGTCTCGTGGAAGCCCCACTTCTAAACAAAGACACATAAGCAACTAATGACTGGTAGAAGAGAAACAACTACACTTAAGTCGCTTTCTAGAACAAAGTGGTCAGCTCAGAAACCATATACACACAAATACCAAATACAGACTAAGCAAGTTGTAATTATATATTTGTGCATCAATATTTATATGTAACAATGATAAAGAAAAAAGTGACTATTAATTTGAGAGGGACACAACAGGAGTAGGAGAAACTTGGAAGTGATAGTAAGGAGGAGAAAGGATACATATCTAAGGGATGAGGGCAAGGGGAAAATGATGTAATCATTCTTTAAGTATAAATATATTTTTATAAAATTTCTACTCTTCAGTGTCTAATATCCTTATTCTCCAATAAGAGGATTCTTATTGCCCCAGTAAAAAGAATGTATGGTATGTATCACTGTGCTTAATAAGACTATAGATTTAAGAAACATAGGCATATTATAAAGTAGTGTTCTTTTTATTGTATTTGTCACAAAAAATATTTAATATCATACAGTTTGTTTTATAATTTATTATAATAGCATAAATAAAGACAAAAAATCCCTGTAACATTATAGATAGAGGACCAGGTGCAATTGATTGTCACATAGAAAGTAGAGGTATAAATTCAACTATAAAATTAATCAGCAAGATAAGGAGAAATGAATAAAAACATCAAAGGAGAGTAGTTTCAAAATTTTTATGGCACATGATAACTGCAAAAAATAGGATCATCTGTTTCAAATATATACTACCTGATTTATGTTAACATAAAATCATTTCTTACATATTTTATGTTGAACAAAGGTAAAGACTAAATGCACATAACCTGGTGACAGAATAAAAAGCTATGATTGAGAAAACAAGCATTTCTGTAATCCCTTCTGTATTATTCATGTCCTGTCATTGAAGAAAACAGTCTAAAGAGTATAATATGCGTTTTCAACTGTCTGCACACTAATTTCACACAAGTGACACTCATTATTATCAGACATCGGTACCATCTTTACATAAATGGCTCAATCACATCAAATATCATATTTAATTGGAGAAATTCTGCAGTAGACATCCTATTTTAGAGTAACTTGCTTTCTGAATAATAATCACTAAAAATAACAGAAGAAATGGCTTAAGTCAGTTGACATGACCTCTTTACATTCTAGGTAACAGACCAAAATGCAAACGCTAATGGTTAAATTTTATCTCCTTACACACACACCATTATACACTCCTACATTCACACATATAAAAACCCCGCTGCAGATTTATATAGAATCTTCCCTTAAGGAATTAACACAATAATGCAAAGAACTTCTTTCATGCAGCTCATCCTTGTTTGTTTGTTTGAGATCATATATATATATATATATATATATATATATATATATATATATATATATATATATGCCTATATCCTTCTCTACACACATGAATGAAGAGACCACAAATTTAAAAGGCCAGTTTCCTATTGACATAATGGACATGCATTCCTTGAATACTTGTGTGGCTAATCCTAAACTCATTCAGAAATGATGAAAATATTTCTAAATATACTGTGAGCTAACTTCTGTTTCTACAGCATCATAAATCATATTCAGTGGATGCCAGAATGACCTACATTGTATTTCCTCTCAAGTCCTAAGTTCCTTACTTTCCCTGATTGGCAGTAGTATATTTTCCTTAAAGCCTTACTAAATACCATTAATTTTCTAATTTCCGGAATTCAGTCCTGAGGTATACACTTCCACTTCTTTGTTGATCTAGCGCAGGCCCTGATGATTTCTACACAATGCGTCCAATGAGTTCAAGCAAGAGAAACAAAAGCATGTTTATAGTAATCTCCATCTTAATAAGCAGAAACAAGAGCAGATGTATATGGCCACTCTTCACTTGAGTTCATTCAGTTGAGTAGAATGGATTTCCTGTTCTTCTTTTCACAATCCTGAATTTGGTGATATGAGTCTCTCCCCACAGTACTCAATAAGATTGCAAAACCTCACTCACATCCTTCAAGTCCATATTTAAACTTTCATCATTCTCATTCCATTGTAAAGTACAGTTTGATTTCTTTTTGCAGAAGTTTTTTTGTGTGTGTGTGTTCTTCAAAACTGGGATTCAGTTTAATGAGCTAGTGATATTGCCCCACTGAAATCAATTTCTTTCTACGTAAGATAAATCCGGGTCTATTAGAATCCAACTTATTGAGTTGGAACTTGGCATGTATTTCACTTACGAGCACATACATTGATTTTACACGATTCCTCAATGTGGCCAGGTGGGTTCGTGGTCTGCACTGTATCCACCTATAAAAAATACAAAAATATATGTCTGCTTTACAGGGATGTGAGGAGGGGTTTTGCCAGCCTAGTTGCAAAGCTTGAATTGCATATCTCGGCTAAGGGTATTCTCTCCTTCTTAAAGATGTATTTGAGGTGGCCACGACCTTTTTCAGAAGTCACGGAGACATAGCAGTTCTCACTACAATTAACAACCCTAGGGCACCTAAATCAATACAGCTGGCTAATCCCAAGGTTGCTGTCTCTGACAAGAAATGTTTGGTTGGTGTAAGAATCATGGTGTTAATTTTATTTCAGGGTTCAAGCTTCTCAAAGCTATGAAATGTCAAGGGGAGGGAGGCTGGAGAGCTTGGAGGCTATATTCTATAATCAGAACAGAGTGATATGGTAATTATGCTGCAGATGCTTTTGAACTTACACATCCCAGAAGTGTCAGAGATGTGAGCTAGATCTAAGTGTTCACACCCTCCAAGTAGCTTTCTCTCTAAATGAAATTATGATATGGCTCACTCTCTCTTGATAGAAGCCCAGTAATTTATGTGTGCTGCACAAATGGACTGCAGAGCTCTGCTAAACCTGAGTTACTCTGTTCCTCAAAGTCAAGGCTGCTGTCAGGCTGTCTCCCATGTCTTCGTATGTAGTTTGCACAAATAGAAGTAATGACACTATGCCTTCAAAATATTCTGGTGCTAAAGTAAGCTTTAAATGGTGTTAAGTGTTTTTCTGAACTCAAGATCAATCAATAGGCCACTTTTTGCTTTCTATACCAAAAACTATGCAAAATGTTTCCTTTTAAATTTGATGCCACAAATGATGATAGTAAAATCTTTAGAAAGCTTGAAAATCACTGAAAGGATAATGTTATTTTCAGAGCGTAAACACAGTGAATAAAGTTCATGACTCAAAGTGCTTAAGAATGGGGACAAGGAGAAAAAAATCTTCAATTTAACTTCCAAGGTCACAACATACTTATATGTAAATATAAACTTAGGAAAGAAGTAGATGCTGCCTTCCCCTGACTTCTTATTAATTTATTTATAAAAAGTATAGTATAGAAAAAATCTGAGTTATTTGAAAATTAATTGCATTTGAGAAGAAAATTTATTTTGAGAAACACTGTTGACAGTGAGGTACACATATTGTCTATATAAGTTTAAAATTCTTTAATATGTCACAAATGCTTATCAAATATTTACTTCAAGAAATAATTTTATCTAAGAAAAGTTAATAATTTGCAAGATATTTTGATCAATTGCAAAATCATATCACAGGTATATATAATCTAAATTATAAAATTAATTGGATATTTTTTTTCATTTCATAGGATTATCAGTACACATTTAATTTATTTAATTCAAGTATCTTTACTCAAGATATTTGAAAGATTTCATTTTATGTTCTCTTTGAAAAGCAACTTGTAGAGCCGGGCTGTGGTGGCGCACGCCTTTAATCCCAGCACTTGGGAGGCAGAGGCAGGTGGATTTCTGAGTTCGAGGCCAGCCTGGTCTACAGAGTGAGTTCCAGGACAGCCAGGGCTATACAGAGAAACCCTGTCTCGAAAAAAAAAAAAAAAGAAAAGCAACTTGTAGTGACCACATAATCATAAAGCATGCAAACGGTCCATCTGCCCATTCTGTGTCCTTTGGCCTTCCCATATATGACATGTTTTTATAGTGCTTACAACACATTTAATGGTTCCGTAGTCATTTATTTAATGCTCTGTCATATTCAAGTCTACAGTGTCCTCCCTAAGGGTAAACATCATGTTCATTCCACCTATTCTTTCCCAGTATCTGAATATGATTGGTTGTTAATACATTGTGTTAATGAATGAGTGCATATTTGGGAAATGATAACTAAATAAATCAAATTACTGTAGTTCCATGATATCATAAATACAGTTTTTGAAATGTTAAAATTGTATGGACAATCTCTCCTTATATTAATTGTCATATGTCTTTTGATCTTCTAACACAGCTCTTCAGAATGGCAGCAAATGTTATATGCTTTGCTAGCACATTATCATCTCTAATTGTTCTATTTCTTAAGTTTAGTCTGACAGTATAAAAATACCATTACATTTCTTTTTATCTTTCTCATGTGAGAATGATTGATTTTTCTTTAAAGGTGATCATCTATACAGTTTTCTGCAAAGCTTCTTAATAAATCAATGAATAAATGAAACATAAAAATTTTAAAAATCCCAAGTCAAAATGTTTAATGTTTTATTTTTCAAAGCTGACTTATAATTTCAACTTATCATCATACCCAGGAATATAACACATTTAAATAATATATGCACCATCCTATCATGCAAGATAATGAAATACCCTTATTAAAATGTTACTCAGAACTGTGTGACAATTTAACTAATTGTAGAGAAGTGTTTGTGACTTTGATGCATGGAAAAATACAACTATATACTTATATCCTCTTGTCACTAGAATCAAAATAAATGGATTCTTTTTTCACCATTAAATGTTAATATTTAGAGACAAAACTGCATATTTCAAATCATCATTGAGCTCATCGTGAATCATTTTGGAAGCACAGATCTGAAAATAGTGTTGGGGACAGGCTGAATAGAAATTCATGTTACCAGTATGTGTTTGCTTTGATTTGAAACAACTAATTAACATCACCCTGGATGCAATTTTCAGATCACTACTGCCAAGGAGATAGGCTCCAGTAAACCAGACCTGACCAACTCTTCAGCCAGGGCCAATTCAGGTAAACATGTCAAAACCTAATCTGTCTCTTCCCCTTTCAACCTTTCTCCTCAATTCATTTCTAACACCGAGGCAACAAGTCACACACAGACACACACACACACACACACACAGCACATACACACACACACACCACATACACAGAGAGAGAAAGAGACAGAGACAGAGAGATACATACATATACAAACTTACACACATATACACACAAATGCACACATACATAAACATGCACATGTGCACAGACACACATTCGAAGCCAAGTCATCTGGACCCCTTCCTATGAGGCTGTCACCACACCACAATCATCTTTCATTTTCTAACTAAAGGACAATTAATCTAGAAATACGGCTTACAAAAGTTGTTAGAAAGCAGTTGCCTTGTAAACATGACTCTTCCCCATCTTTCTTATGCTTCTTGAACAAATGCTAGGAGAGGGAAAATTAACTGCTCAGAGAATAGAAGAAGTACGCAAATCCAGGTATAAGAGAAGACTGAAGTAGATAGGCTTTTAACCTATGATTCTTTAAAAAAAAATCCAAAACCACAGAAAATAAAATATATATTCTTTGAAAGAATATGTATGTATTTTTCTACTTATTTTCATTAGGTACGCTTCAATTCTAATCATGCACCTATGTAATTGGAGAAGATTAAGTGCACGTGTCTGTTGAATGTGTTTGCATATAATTGGCAATATGTAAAATAACTCTATGAATATGCATTATTTTTCCTTGAGTGATGTTCAAATCGAGGAAATGATGAAAGGTGTCTCATAAAAAGCAGAGTGTATTCCATAACACAGAGAACAAATTCATACTAATTTTTACAATTGAGAAGCTGAAGTTGTTATTAATATTTGAGAGCATGACTGCCCAATAAGGAAGTCATTTTAAGTTATAATAAAGAGGAACCACAGCCCCTTAACAATACTGGAAGCTTATTCATTTTTTTAATATTAAAACTCGCTTTAAAAGGAAAAATAAGAAGTATAGTAAGCATCGGATTTAGATAGTTGAAGGACAATAAAAAGGTAATCTTCAATAGTAATGTGAACTTTCCTTATGATCTATATGAATAATTTACAAAAACTGTAAACTGTGATTACTATTAACGTAAAGCTGCCACAGCTAGCACCCAGGACCCCAGTACAAGGCACATTAGCAGTTGAGCAAACTGAGGAAGCAGATGGCCCTTCACCTTCCTTCCTTAAGCAGGTCATCTATTATAACTTGAGAGACTTGTGTAGCTGAAGTGTGTGTATACCTGAGGGAAAAGAATACCCTTATCTCAGAAAACACAGGGCCACACATGAATCTGCACAGAGGCCATGCTCTCTCCTTACCAGTGCATAACTGTCGGTTCATGCTTCCTGTCCCAGCAAACCTCTCGCAGACTCTCTGCTTCTCATGAAATGTAACCATAAAAATGTCTTCCCGTTTCTTGATTAATTCCTTATGAAAGATCCTGTGCCGCGTAATGTTTATATCTAATACACTTCTATATCATCTTCTCTGGACTTGCCAATATATGAGGGATTTTTTTTTCACAAGTTTTTATAATATATCATATGTGGCTTTTAACTTAACCTTACAAAGACCTTGTGAAGTACCATTGAAGGAAGTAGAACCCGGAGATCTTTTAATACAAAATTACATGCAAATAAATGGTAAACTCAGGGACCCAAATTAAAAGTAGGAGCCCCTAAACAAATCCATTTTTCACTATACTGTTGGCGCAAAAATTACTATTTAATTCTTACTTTCAAATAGACAAACATACTACAGTGGCAACTGCCTCCCTTTTGGGTGTGGTTTAAAAAATAATAAGCAAAATTATAATTTCCTAAGTTACTATAAATGAACATGGTATGCTATTTTCTTGGAGCTTATGTAGATCTCCTACTTGATCATAATTAAATTATTTGCATGTGTGAGTTGTGTGCACACATATATTCACAGTCACATTTGTCAATACTATTTACACATTACTAGGGAACATAAGCCTTTTAGCTATTAGCCAACAAAACAGCCAAGAAAGGAAATGCCACAGTAATGAATACCCCTTTCTCACCTTAAATGGTTTGCTCTTACTTTAGAGAGTGAATGACTTGGAGCCTAATAAAAGAATTCCTTGGGCTGGATAACACCAGGCAATCAATCTTGATTGACTTGGCATCCTATTAGAATCATAGAATATTGGTGTCAGCAACAATGCCTAAGGTTTTCAAGGCTAGTTCAGTAAGTGGCACAGAAATGCACAGCAACCCAAGCAACCAGCACGATTCTAAGGGATTTTTTTCCTTTTTTTTTCTTTTTAGCCTTTTAAAGAAACCCATAAAAAACATGAGTACAAATGACTTAGCAACTGATGGGAGATAAAGATGGAAAGCCAGGAGGTAAGACTCTGAAAGAGCCAAATAATCAGAGGAAGATTCATGAAGGAGACAAGAAAGGAGTTTATTGGCTGGTTTACTTGGAATGCGGCTAGGGTACGGATCCATGGACAGGGTAAGAATTGTGCTGGAGAAAGGCAACTGCTAAAGAAGATAAGAGCTATTATCAGAAGCAGTGAGAAATCTCTGTGTACATTGGAGATTTCCTCTTAAGAATGTCTTGAGCACTTCCCATTTTCCTTTCCTTAGCTCTAATATACGTATACATAATAGCATGCAGTGTGATAGGAGAATCAAAAAACATCCTCCTGAACATTATATGTAGAAAACATGTCAATAACTCTAGAGATAAAGCATACAGCTAAACTATTTGTTAGGGAAAAAAAGCTAAGGTAAAGATACAATAAATTGGAGGTTTCTTTTCTGTTTTAATATTCATAATGAAGAGTTTCACATTTACTTCATTTTTCTTAGAATTTTGATTTAAAATAACCATCTCAAAAAATAAAAACTTTTGTGAATCCAGGAGTGACAGATATTAATCCCAATATTTCTATCTATTCACTATATAACTAAAAAAGTATAGAAGGGATCATAGCTTTACAGTTTCGTTCATTCAGGACCAAAGTTGAATAATAATGTTTGTGTTCTTAAAGCTCACAATATAAATATACAATGATACAAGCTTAAACTACCATTGTATTCTCTGTAGACCATGCTATTGACTATCCTTGAACACAACCTAAGCACTAGCTACTCTTTGTGGGCTAAAAGCAGAAATAACCTGCCTAAAAAAGGGGGGGGAGGAGGTGCTCATGAGAAGATGACAAGAGGAAGTTATGCTCTCCTCATATGCCACAGAAGCTTCATGTGTCTGGAAAATGGTGAGATGTGTGGGGAGCCCTGAATAACCACCAGTCTAACCACCAGCAACAAGCAAAGTAAACAAAGCAAAGGAAAGGATGCAACCTTAGCTAAAAAAAAAAAAAAAACCACTTAGGTTCTCAGAAGAGAAAGAAATCTAACCAGCCAACTTTGAGCTTACAGGAAAAGCAGACTCAAATTCTGAAATTTGGCACACTGGTTATGTGGTCGGTTTGGGGGGTAAAAACTGAATATAATTCTATTTTAATGTGATTTGTGGCTTACCAGACTCAACAATCTATACTTTATTACCATTAGAAGTAGACTTTATGTAAATAACACCAACAGGCTTATCCATAAGCTATAAACAAAACATAAAATAAGAGTAAAATAGCAAAACAACATTCTTTGTGATTAAAACATATGTCTGTGTTGGATGACTGTTTAGGATCTTTATTTTGAAGAATTTAAAAATCATAAGAAATTAATACAAATTACTTTTAAGCCAAGCTTTAATATAGCTTCATTCCAAGCTTTCGTGGAGTGCATTGTTCTAATCAATATTGCATCGAATTTTTAATATGTTTAATATTATATGAAAAGGACTGCAAATCTTAGATTTTAAAATAGGTCACAGTGCTTAAAGCACTTAATCACAAAGCAATATGGTGTTTCTCAACAGAAGAAAAAAAGGATTATGTGCTTCCTTTTTTTCTCCTTTGTCTTTATAAGTGTAGTATGATGTATTAGTTTAATTAAAGTCTTCCAAATTATCATAAGGATTTTATGGGCTGCAAATAATTGGCTCTTTCTTCCCTGCTCACTTTTTGTTAATGGAAGCAGAACATTTTTTTTTAATGGTACTTTGTATAAGATACTTGAGGACTGCAGGGAAGTGAGGCAATTGAGGGCCCTAATGAAGTGACCTTTGTCATCTCGAACTTGAAACAAAATTGAACCTGCACTAATGCATTGAAGATACGTCAACGTTTCCAAAGAGTTAAAAGGATGGATAACATTATGGCTCAAAGCCAAACGATACCAAGAATCCATCCATACATAAAAATGACAATCCTATTAATAGGAAAAGCTTAAGGGCTCTAAAATGGCATAAAATGTATAAATAAATCACATATAAGGATGCTTTTAATGTGTACCATGACAAATCAATCTTTTTCGTAGAACAGTTTGCGTGATAAAACAGATAAAGTTTCACTATTGGGTACTTTCTTAATAGGAGGCAAATTCTGCCTATAAGTGTATACAGAATTACAAGAAAGCTATTTCTGAAAGTTAATATGACAAACATAATGACTGTTCTGTCAGTAGGAAGAAACAATACTTAAAATATATAAATATTTGCAGGCTACTCCTCGTTAATGGAAACAAGAAAATTTGAGTCTACCTTATGAACTTTAAATTAGCGCATTAATTGCCTATGGAATCTGGAGCCAGACTTTGTCAGTGGTCACTTAGTAAAATCTCTAAAATCCATTACTGAATGTGTATATTCTATATTCAATTGTAATCAACAATGATTCTCCTACTAAACTATAATGACATTGATCAACATTCATTTATTATTTTCCTGAAAGAAAAGGTGTTACAGGATCCGTAAAAAAGTCTTTAACATTTATTTTCACTTCTGAATTAATTCTTAAAAGTTTCTGCTGCCATTCTTGGCTTTCTCACATGTGGAAATTTTTCAATTAGTGATAATAAGTAAAATTCTGCTGCGTGTTTACAGGATCCCAGGCTAATGCACAAGGGTCAGTAGGAAACAGATACTATCAGCAATCACATGGAACAAAGAAAGGACTCAAGCCTGAGAAAATAACTTGGCCAAATCACAGAGCCAGAGCATGGCAGCAGTGGAATTTTAAGCCCAGGAAGTCTCCTCTAATCTCTGTATTCTTAAGCACTCTGCGCCCCACTGCCTCTCTAGTTACTGATGAATTTTTGCCTGAAGGCTGATACTGCCAGTGCCTTTCCAACTGAAAAAAAAATGTTTCTAAAGATCTATGTTTTAAATATATTTGTAAACGGTAGAGCATATAAACTTAAGCTGTTTAAGGTTGTTATTATCATTTTATGTTTTGTTTTGTCTCGTTGTTTTGTATTATGCATGGTTTCTCCATGTTCCCTAGTGTGGCTTCAAACTCATGATCTTTTTGCTTTAGTCTCTCACAAGATAAGATCTTTCATTCTTTCCTTCTCCATCCATCTCCATTTTCCTTTCTGTTCTACATACACACATGCACACACACACTTCATATTACACATGTACACAGACACATACATACACATATATATACACATATACAAACATATATATGTATGTATAAATATATACATATTATGTATATGTATGTATACATATATATGTTGAGAGAGAGAGAGAGGTGTAAGTCCAATAGGTTTCCTCTCCTCTCAAGGATACTCTCTTCTTATGATATCCCAAGACCTCAAAACTCACCAAACCAAAAACTAAGCCAAGAGAATGACAGTTTCCCCCCAATCTGAACAGATGCCCCTAGAAAGAAGGGATTTCTCAGTGAGGATACATGCACAGTTTGAGCAGATACATTCTTGATTTACTCCATTTGTTTTAAGCTGAAGAGTGAAAGAGGATCTTTGACAAACCTGTCATCTTTAAAACACAGTGATATTTCATGTTCCCTTCTGCACTATTTAGATTGCTTAGAACTGAAATGCTTCCAGTAGCTTCCATGTCCAATTTTTCAAAGCTGTCATTTCCTAGCAAATCTGCTTAAGCAAAATACTTATGGTGTTAGAAAACAGAACAAACATACATTAGAAAATGCATTCTACTCTACTTTGCAGGTCAGTATCTTAGGCAAGAATAGTAACTTGGAGGAACATGTAGAAATAAATTGAAAGGTGACTATGACGCATTGGCTAAAGTCCATGAATCACACATGCTTTGATTAGTTTGAAAGATACACTTAGGCGTAGCTCAGTTGAGATTCTAAGCAATTTTCATATATTCAAAATATTATTTTCAAAGTATTCCTAAAAGTCATCACACTTATAAGCAACAAATACTGTCAGAAAATTTGAAAAATGAAAGATGACCATGCTTATCTTTTCTCACATTAAGTTTACAGCAGCCATCATAATATAACTTGTCCATATTCTATGTCCCAGAAGACAGCAATGGCAGAAACTACAAAAATTACAAACCATTATATTTGCAGACCTCTGACCTTTCTCAACTTTGGGATATCACAACTCTTATCCTATGGTACACAAACTCAGGAAAGCACAACAGATTGTAACCTCAAAGCAATAATGTAAAGATGACTAGTGTGAGAACTAACAAGACTTTGTGGTATCAGGCAACTTCCATATGTAGTAATAAATGTGCTTTGCAAAAGACTGGTCATGATGACGGAAGATATTATTCAACATTCTTCAGTAAAGAGTACTGTCAGGATGCACACATAGTGAACACATGCTCCAAGCTCTATACATTTATATAAGTCAGATATGGCATTGCACATGTGACATTTTATTTCAACATGTCATTATATAATTTTGGATGCCTTTACCCTCAGCACTCAGGAGGCAGAGGCAGGCGATCTCTGTGAGTTCAAGGCCAGCCTAGAAAAAAATGCATTCCAAGACAGCAAGATCTACACAGAGAAACCGTACCTTGAAAAAACATAAATAAATAAATAAATAAATAAATAAATAAAATTAATATTTCTAAAAGTATACAGTAGAAACTACATAGGTTCTACAATTTCATCCTTTACTTTAAAAAGCCAGGCATAGCTCAGCAAAAGTCAAGAATGCTTATGGTGTACAATCTGAAAACCAATTCTCTCCTGGCACTTTAACACTGGATCTGTCACCCTTTAACACCACAAAATCAATACTCTGGAATGTCATGGTTCTCTGCTGGCCCACAAAGTCAAGGCATGATCAATTTCAACTTCCTTACTAGACAGAAATAGACTTAGACAAATAAAAGATTTCATTCAAGTTCAATTCAATAAAGCAAAGGAAGAAAGGTGGAGGGAGTCAAAGTTGTTAGAATTCAATCCAACAAATGTATACTTACATCTAGACATATTTTAAAAATTAAACTACATTTCAAGCCATCTAAAAAGAATAAATAACAAATTAAAATAAGTAGATGAATTATTGTAATTCCCAAACTATGATGTATATACACCGTGCATGTGCACACATGCACATGTGTTCATTTCCTTACTTGCATACATCTATAAGGAGTAGAAGCATGTTAACTGAATTTCTCACTATATATACATATATGCCTCAGATGTAATGTTAATGTTGATATCACTGCTCAACAATATGGAAAATCTTACCTTTCCTCTCAGAAACTGTGTGTGTCTAAGACAGTTCCCTGGGTACAGAATATGCCTTTTAACAAATATCTAATGGCTGTAGAAAAAGCATCCACATGTTAAATGTATCCTGTACATAAAATGTATGAGAGTAAAGTTTCTTTATTGTTTGTTACTTTTGTCTCATATCAATAGTGTCCTATATACTCAGCATACACACAATAAACACCTGTTGATTTATAGGAATAGAATATGTCCACCACATTGCTAATCAACTACCAATATTTTCTAAACTTTAACAATTAATTTTGAGAAAATGTCTAAGTGATTAAGATTTTATATACGTTCCAATGTATAGGATTGTGGAGACATTATTTAGTAATTCTATGAGAAAACCAGGCCTGAAAGTTGAGAGAAACAAAGTGTGGTTTTTAATCACTGCTGTGTAACTTGTCCTTCCTAGGACTCTCTAGTCTTCTCTACAGAAACAAGAAAAGACATGAGAGTGAGTGGGTTCTCATGTAGCCTCTTGGGACTATGCCCTTCTGGATACTTGAAGGGAGATGAATTTTAAAGAAATTATCAATGAAAGAGGCTCTAGAGCTCAGAAAAAAAAAAAAAGACAGAAAGAAATCCTATTGTGGGAGGTCAAAGAAACTGGTCATTGAATTGATAAAAATTTCTAAAGAAACTTTCGTGAATCGAAGGGATGTGGAAGGCTTTGGGAGGCTGTGGTAACCCAAGTTACTGCTTCCAGTCCCAGTAAGGCAGGAAACACAAACCATCCTTTCTCTTGCCTCCCTATATCATCAATACTAAAAGAGAAAATATAAATTGCTCCCTCGCAGCCTGTACCAGGGGCAAGCCAGGGGACATGAGTCTGGGCAACAAGAAACAGAGAAAAGTCTTTGAAGAGACAATCCTTTCCAAAATAGAAAGCAATGTATCCAAAGAAATATGTTTTGCCTATTTTTTTCTCTTTACTTGAAAAAAAATACAAAGTACGAAATAGGGACAACCATAATCTTAGAAATATGGAAAGGACAATCAATGGCAAAAGAGGTGGGCAGAAGGGTATTAGGATTCTTCACGGAAACTGCTGAGTTACATGTGCTTTAAGGGAAGAGCAAGCCTTTCCTGCAGTTAACTAAGGTGAATCTATTATTTTCAGCTGGGTGCATTCTTAGGTGATACAGTTGCTAAGGGAAAAGCAGAGAGACTAGCAACAACAAAAAAGATAATAAAGACATGCTTAAAGGGGTAAGAGGGTTCATTGTTACCACTATTAAAATACTAAATAATGTAAGTCTATCTAGTGTTTGGTTTATTGACTTTTACACTTTGCTTTTTCTTATGTTACTGACTTCTTGCACAAAAAAATTGAGTTATTTTGTTGCATTTTTTTTACATTTATGTGTATGTGTGCATGTGTGTGTATGTGTGAGTGTGTGTATGTGTGTGTGTGTGCCCCATGTGTGCAACTCCTATATAGGTGCCACAGAGCCTAGCAGAGAACAACATATGGGGGTTGGTTCCCTCCTTCTGCCATATGGCTTATATAAATGGAACTCAGGTCCTCAACCCTGATGAAAAACTTCCTTATCTGCTGAACATCTTGCCAGCCCAAAAGTATAGTTTTTAAGTGTCACCTATTTATCATCTCTACCTGTATCAGCAGTAAGAAGATGTGATAGTCAGTTTGGAATGTCTTATTTATTAACTAAATTTTTAACAGGAATTTCTTCAAAAAAACACATGGAAAGCATACTATTTACTTAATAGGACAACTATTAGCATTAATACAATAATGTATGTAAAACGTTTAATTATTTACAGCACGTTGCTGATGGCTATCCACATGGGATATTGCAAGTAAAACACACTGACACATCTGGCATACAGTAAGTGCTTATCTATTACCATCACTGGACTGTGATAACTCCCTTTGTCCCTGTCATTTCTAGGTAATTTCTGCCTTACCAGAAAGGTTGAACTGTTGCAAATATATTACAGCCTCATGGATCCTTCCTCCAAGTCATGGATGATGGAAATACAGGACAATTCTTAGCCCAAGCATGGGTACATATTCTTCCTGACATTAAAAATCACTACCTCAAAATAATACTGTAAAATTTTTGTACAAAGATGGCATGCAACATCAGGTAGGCTCTCACATACAAACAGATCATGTTCAGCACAAGATAAAAGAATTGGGTAAAAAACTAGGCAACAGAAGATGGGCAACTTCTATCAATTTCTTAAGACTTAGCCCATGCATTTCTTCATTTTGCATAAAATATATTAAGTTCTGATCTCATATAAGAAGCCATGACTGCTGACTAAAGCATTCATCTTGGGCCCAGCATTGAAGAATGTTATCAAGGTGGCTATACAAAATCTGAGTTTTTAAAAAAGACCACCCATGTTCCCTTTTCCTTCTATGGCCTTGGTAGCTCCATAATTTTTCTGAAAAAGTTTATAAATCATTATGAAAGAGAACAGCATCCACAAAATAAAACATAAGAGTTTCCTATAGGCTTATAATTCCTCATACCTCTAAACATTCTTAAAATGTGCAATTAGCTTTAATCCTGAGGTGTCACGATATTTTTTTTTTAATTTTTAGTTGACCGTCTTCTTGTAAAACAAAACGAAGGGATAATCATGTTTATTTTGTATATGGTTTTCCATGTTTTCTATTCTCTAATGAGGAGCCTGAGGAAGAAAACATAAATTTTATATGCCAGGAAAATACAATTGACCAACTGTTCTACTCTTTCTGTGAGCACTGACACTCTGACGACTTCCCCTTGTCCAGATAGGAGAAGGAAACGATAGATTTTCCAAAGGTGACTACCGCCAAACTGCTAAACACTTTTGGATGGGATCCCAGACGCAAGCATGTCTGGAAGGTCTTGTTTTGTTTCTGTTGAAGAAAAATTTCTGAGGTTTTTCCATAACCTTAATTTAAGAAAAAAGGCATTTTTTTCAGAGCTAAAGTAGTTTATATTTGCTCAACTCTACCTTAGGGCTAAATTATAATCCCTTTTCAAGATAGTAAGTGAAGATTACATGTGAAAGAAATGGAGATTATTACCATATAGTGAAAATAAATACATCGAATAGCAAATACTTTCCATTTAGGACAGTTAAATAAACGAATTGCGATTAAATGATGTGACCTCCACAAACCAAGAAAGATGCAGTTTCATGTCTACAATTTAGAATGCCTAAGCTTAGATGCAAGCTATTTAATCACTTCTCATAAGGTAAAAGATTCCTTAGACATAGACACAAACAAACATGTCTCTTCTATAGCCTCTTTGTTAATAATAGTGTTGATTATAGCATTTCTTTTTATAGATATTTACTTGTTTATTACTTACTGGGACAGGGTCACACTTTGTACCTGATACCGCCAGGAACTCACATTTATCCTCCTGTTTCAGCATCCTGAAACAGTAGATTACTAGTCATGAACCATCACTCTGAGTTTTGTTTTGTTTTGTTTTGTTTTGTTTTGTTTCTGTAGTGAAGACAAAGAAAATGGAAATTTTCTCCTCAAAATTTGGTTCTTTGTACAATTTAGGGTGCAGTTCCTGGGACATTTTATCCAGTTTTCCAACTTCTCAAGGAGGAAGATGGATTTCATTCCCCAAGTACTGATAACAGGACATTTGAGCAGTTTCAGGTTCAGTGGTCCTCAACCTCCCCAGTGCTGTGACCCTTTAATACAGTTTCTTGTGTTGGGGTGACCCCCCGCCATACAATTCTTTTGTTGCTACTCCATAACTATAATTTCACTACTGTTATGAATAGCAATATAAATATCTGATAGGCAGGATATCTGACATGTGACCCCAAGGAGTTGCTCTCCACACTTTGAGAACCAGCAGTCCAGTTTATAATCTTCTGAAACACAGATTTTAATGTTCATTATACTGTAACTTAACAAGTGTCTTAAGATGTAGGCACTCGATAAAATTCCTGGAGTCAATGAATCCTTGAAGACAAACATCTGAACTCTCAGGAACCGCACTATTCCCACCTGAGTGTCCTGTTTGTCTTTCCATTTACTTCACTGAACACTTTCCATAGCAAATGCTCTCATAAGAAGGCTAAGATGCTCATGCTATTCCTTATTGTTTAGAAGCAGGAAGTCATAAACCATTTCACACCACATTCCCATAACTGAGGAAACCTGCCAACATTCCTGAAGGCAATACTGATTTTTTTCTTTACAAGAAGGAAAAACTGAGGTATTATCTCAAACCAGGGCTACTGGAACTCGGTGCATTAGCAAAATCTGTAGGACCTGCCTTTAGAACAGATATTGCTTGTTTGAAAACAGAGCATGGAATGATGTTAATCTGCAAGAGACTGAAGCTGCTCAGGGCCCTCTAATCAGAGCATGGTGCACTTGAATCATCCGCCCTTTCATTTTCCAGCTCAGGATACCCACTGAGCCCGCTCCATTGGCCATTGTGAGTACAGCGCTCTTAATAAACTCAAGGGGTGTTTTGCAAGTACAAGCCTGTAGGATTGGACACTTCAGGCAAAATTTTAGCTGCATAATCAAGACTATAGCTGAAAACACCAATTAATGGTTCGAGGCACAAATAATCAAGCTTTTTTTTTTTAACATAAAAACTGTTATAGACTAAAAATAACACATAGGAAATGTTGCCCTGACTTTCCAAGGCAGCTCCTCTAAACGCCAACCATAAAACTATCTACAATTCTGGCTGAAAAGTTAAAAGGGAGGAAAGGTGACTTTTAACTTAAGAGAGCATTGTAAAATTGAAAGAGCCACTCCATGTGTAATTCTGTAGTCTATTATTTAAACTTTAATGTGAATAAAATTTGCAGTTTTGTGGATCTTAATGGAATGAGATCCTCAAGACTAAATGGAACTTATAAAATGATGCTAATACACACTAGATATCATAAAATACCTCAAAGTAGGGGATTATGTCATAATGGCAAGTACAATTAAAGGACATATATATGCTTGGAGAAAGTCCCTTTGGCATGACAACAGGGAAGGCGAGCCTTGGATCCAAATTGAGACTTATCAGACAAATATATGCATGCCAGACAAGCAGGGGAAAAAAAACGCAATGAAAGAATATCAACACAGATGGGAAGGAGATAGCTGACTTGCAGGAAACCATTCGGAGTGACAGCTCTGCAGTGTCTCCACACCTGATCTGGCAGCAGGACCTAAGGGGGCCTGCTCTTCAGCCAAGTCAGCAAGTCTGGAGGCAGATGTGGCTCTGCTAGCTGTGTGCAGGAGGAAGTCTTGGTGCCCAGACTGCATCCCTGCAAGTGGCTTCTCGAAAATACATAGAAACTCACAACTCTACTTGTCTATGCTCAGTAATGAGCAAACCAGACTTCTTATTTCAGAATCATCAGGAAAAAATTCTTTACTGAAAGGGCTGGGCAAACATTTATTTGACCTCAATCTGGGTGGCTTGCTAGATTGATTTTAAATAATATATGGGAGTGGAGTCACAGTCATGGAAAATCAATGCTAAATTGATCACCTGTTTTTAAAAACAAATGTGCATTTCCTAAAGCTACCTGAAGCCTATCGTATCCAAATCGCTACATGGAAAATTTGATGGCAACTCTGTTTGGTCACACGCTGTTGCTTCATACCAAGGTGTTTCCACCATGATTTTTGCCCAATTTATGTTCCTAAGCACAGGACCTCTTAGTAGTCAGTGGACTTTAAAGTACGTGAAAAATGGCAGAACGGCAGAGATTGGAAAAGAAGTCATGAGTAAAGTAGATTGTATTTCTATCCATTAGAAGCTTCATAAATAAACTCACTGACAATGAGATGAAAAGAAGAATAGTTTTCAAGAAATTTTACTTTAAAGTTTCCTTTTCGAAACTCGGTTTCAGTATTTCCTCAGCTTGGTTTCTTGGGGGAACATGATGAAACTGCAGGGAGGGAAATGTAGTTCCCAGGCCATCCGAGGTCTTTCTGTTTTATCTCCTTTGCAAATGGAGCTGCCATCAAAGGAGTGCCTGCCGGCAGAGCCCATCCACCTGCCTTTTTCTGCTAACATTTCACACCTCTAACAAAATTTTGACATCCCTAGTAAAACTGAATGAAAATTAGATATACAAACATAAGAACTGCAACAGCCAGTAAAATTGGCAAATCTAATTGTTATATAACAATGACTTAAAGGAATGGAATCAGATAGAACTGCTGTATCTACAGAAGTACCTAATGTATCCAGTGTAATGGGCAACCACATACTTATATGGGTGAGGAATAAAATATCCAAAGCTAGTGCAAAAAAAAAAAAAATACAACTTAAAACATCCCTTCCTACTTCTGTTTAAGATTTACATTTATTTTTTAATTACACATGTGTCTATGTGGGTATAGATACTGATAAGCCCTCAGAGGCCAGAAGAGGGCGTCAGATCCCTTGCAGCAGGAGTTAGTCAAGAACTGCCTGATGTGGGTGCTGGGAAGCTAACTCCAGTCCTCTGTGAGAGCATCAAGTGTTCTTCACGGCTGAGCCATCCCTCTACCTTTTCAATGCCATGGGGCTGCAGCGCATCCCATTATTAACGTGCAAAGAATATGAAAAGTTGAGAACCATGGGGTTCATAATAATAAGCCTGTTGGAAGAGTGAGGTGGATATCATTTCCCACAGATAAAAGTACATTCAACAAGGGCAGATGAGGCAACCAGAATTGGAGTTCTGCCTGCTGCTCTAAAGATTTTAATTTAGGATCACTTATATCTTCCCTCTGAATGTTTGCTTTAGAATGAGGGAAAGGTTTTTCTAGAAAGTTTAACTCTCTCAAGCTTACAGGTCAGAATTCTAAAATATAAGGAAGGCCCTAAAGTCACCCTTGCTATTACATTCTGATTTTAATGCTTTGCTTAAATTCTAAAGCTCTTTACACTCAGGACCTTGGAGGAAACAAAGGGTTTCCTCACTATTGGCAAAGCTTTGAGGATTTCCAGCCAGAATGAAAGAGATTTTTATTTATTTATTTATTTATTTATTTTGGCCAGAGACTGAATTTTTATGAACAAGCCACCACACTTTGTGTTTCTACCTCTGCTCTCTTTTTAAAAATGTACCTCGGACAGCTGCTGGAAAACCGTAGATGAGTTAGAGCAGAAGTTCTCAACGGGTGGGTCGCGACCGTTTGGGGAATCGATGGACAACCTCACAGGAATCATTTAAAAGCATTAGAAAAGCACAGAGATTTACATTACGATTCATACCAGTAGCGAAATTACAATTCTGATGTAGTAATGGAAATAATTTTATGGTTGGGGTCACTGCAACATGAAGGTCTGTGTTAAAGAGTCACAGCATTAGAAAAGTAAAGCCACTGGGCTAGAAGATCCTTCCTGCACTGCCCTGTGCCCTGCAGCTACTGCTGGATGAATCATTAGCGTTACTTCCTGTGCACCGAAGTTTTCCCTAGAGCTTGCTACTAACTAAGAGCTAATCACCAGGGTTCTGATTTAGCTCTCGAGTTCCGATTAGATCATAGTGTGAAGTGGATGACTGCCGACTGCTAATTCTTAACCTGATAACATATTAAACAAAGGCTATATTATCAAAAAATGGAATTTGTCTTTCCTGTTAACGACCCATGACTTCTTATTATACCATTAAATGTATGACCATGCCGAGTTTAACAAGTGGGGGGAAGAAATGTATAGGCTTCAGCGGCCACATGTTATTACTATGGGGATTCCTAATGGGGAAACTATTTACAACCCAATATTAATTTTAAAAGTTAATATGGGATTACAATAAAGTCAAGAATAGACTGACAATCATGACCATCCTTTTAGAGATAAAAGATGTATGTACAACAGGTATTTTAAATTTAAGTTAACAGAATTATTTGGTTCAACTCAGCATTTTATACACACTTGTCTCATTTAAAATTTCTATATGGCTAGGAGTGTAGCTCAGTGGACAAATGCTTGACTCTCAGGCACAAGGCTCTTTAGTTTAGTCCCAGCCTGACAAAAAGAGAAAGAGGTAATAAAACAAAGTTAACTGTTTCTTCAATGAAGAAGAAATTTGCTTCTTATTTTATTCCCTAAATAAGACATTGTTTAGTGATGTATCCCATATATTCATATGTCCTCTATTTATGTACACCTCACAGTATTTCTACAAATAACATCATTATATGACATTTAGAAAGACAGCAGCTCCTAGTAGATTAAAAACCCTGTGTTTTCTTACTACACACTATCAGAAGTATCATAAAAGGCTAAACCATCTCTCATTGCCTTTATCACACATCACAAATTTAAACCAATTTGTTTTGCAAATGAATACTTAGGAGAGAGAAAATATTAATTAAGACTTTAATTTGGTTGTGTATTTCAAAACAATATAGAAATATCTTACTTTAATTTCTTATAATTGAAAATTACATCTTACTTGTAACAGTGTTATTTTTTTTTCCTTTTTTCTTATAAAAGGAAAGATTCCTCTGGGACTATATCCCCAACCACTCCTTCCTGTGACGTCTTATCAAAGCCTACTAGTGTCTCTTAACCGGCGTCATTTGGTTCCTTTTTGGGTCTCAAGGCAATTTGGATCTTCCCTGCTCCCTCCCAATTATAAATATGCAAGTTAGATAATTGGCCCACCCCATTGACTGACGCATTGCCTAAGCTGAACAGACAGCCTTCCAGTAAAAAACGCTAGCAATGGGTGGGGGAGGAAGTCTAATTAATCAGCCTGAATATCTGAAGTCGTTATTGCTTCAACTCCTCTGGTACCTTTTTCAACTCTCTCAACTATTAAAACACCCAACGCTGTCACCCACCTGCAGCCATCACAATCACACTGGAAAACAAGGTAAAAGGTTTATTGTGTAGAGCATATTAGTAAATATATGGAAATCACATATACTTCTATTTATTCTTGACATCTTAGATTCTCAAATTCCAATAGCTGGAAACACATTTGCAAATATGAGTTAAGAAAAAATTCTTTCCCCAGGCCCACACAATTTTATGTACTATGATTATCTCTGCTCTAAGTATTAACTTAAAACCCAAGAACAAAATCAGTAAGAAGAAAATTTTGTGTGCAGGTTGAAGGGTAGCCAAAGGTACCTGAGTCTAAAGAAATAAACAAAGTGAAAAATTCAAAATTCACACATTATAGAAATCCCTGTAGGAACAATTTGAGCCTCGATTACAAGACAGAGGGCTAGGAACACTACACACAAAGACATCAGATGGCATCATGAGGCCTTTTTTGATTTGAGGTGACAAAATGAGATTTATATATGAAAGTAGTAGGGATTATTCAAGCTGGTTGTCTGATTTCATGGCCTTAAATTTATCTTTCTGGAGAGTTTTCAGAAGCAATATGCAGATAATGAGATGTGCTGACTGACAGGAGGCATTACCTTTGTTCACACATAAATGCAAGGACCATGAAATGTGCTAAGTGGCCCACACCCTACAATCTGCCTCCCTCAAGAGAGCTATCTCATTTGCGAAGGATGTTACTTATGTAAATTATACATGCAATACAGGTGAGCAAAAAAGGCCAAACATTACCTTAGGTAGAACTTGACTTCTGTGGTCCTCTCTTACCGCAAATCACAAGGCCGGTATCTCAAAACTAACCAGTGTCATTCACAGACTTCATCCCATTTAATGTCACATGAAGATTTTGCAGTATGAGTTACTTCTATATCTTTGGGGAAACATAATCTGTTGCCAAGAACTGACTATGGTCTATTGCATAGATAAACCAGTAAGGGTAAACTATAAACTGTAAATACTTTATAACACTATATTCTTGAATCATGTCTTAAAATTAGATATAAGGATGAATTGTTGATGCCCACAATAGTTTGCTCTACATGCTAACATACTCATTAAGCACAAATTTAATGGTTTTGAGTAAACATTTTCTAAAATATATTTCCTATAACCTGAATTCTAAAACACAAGGTGAACAATGATCCACAGTTACCATGGATTTTAATTATCAAAAAATATTTTTAAAAAAATGAGTTAATGGCATCCAATTTCAAGGATGTTTGCTGACGAATGATACCAAGATCCTTACACCTGTATGTTTTTCTTTCGTTACTACTTAAAATAGAATATAGCTGTCTTTAACATACACATGTTTCTGGTATTGAGTGTTTTAAAATACATATATTGCTTGTTACAATAATGAATTAAATGATAAGAAACACATTCTAGGTGGGAAACTAGATATTGGGAAATGGTGTGAAGATTCCTACTCCATGTGCTCCCCCACCTCGTGTCTCATCTTCATTTCCTTCCAAATAGTAGAGAGATGTTATGTGATGACTTAGTGTTTGAAATGAGCAAGTGTACCAAAGTGTAAGAAAACATACAAATGTAAAGCGACAAGAGGTTAGGTACCAAACAACTACAAGGCGAACAGAATAATCTTTCAGTTTCTTTTTCCAAATGGCATTTTAGATTATTGAGACCCTATTTCATCATTAATGAAAAGGGATTCGAGAATCAGCAGAGATCAAAAACAGAACTCATTCTGAAGTCCCAAGCTAACAGAGTCCCCTGGGATTACATTTCCTACTTCTGACTAGACAGCTATCCCCAGAAGTACCAGCGGTACTTGCTGAAATGCTGACTTTCTGGCTGGCTAATGAATGTGCCCTCCACATTATGAGAAGTTTCTCCCTCTGCTTCCATGTTTACCTGCTACAGCCATAGACAATTTCCTGTAAGCAGCTGAAGAGAGTGCTTGATATTCAAATGAGTTTACCTTGAATTGTTTGGAGAGCTTTCTGAGAAATCATCTGTAAAGTACTGTGACTCCAGCCTGAATTCTGCTATGTACCCATATGCTTGTAAGAAGCAGTCCTCATTGACTAATCTCTATACTCTCAGGACTAGAAAATAAAGATTTAAAAGTAATCCTGTTTGTGCTGGTGAGATGGCTCTGCAGGTAAAGGTCTCTGGCACCAAGGCTTATGGCCTGAGAGCTATCTCAGAAGCCCAGATGTAAAAGGAGAAAACCAACTCCTGAATGCTGCCACCTGAAACACCTGTTTCCACGTGTGTACAGACATACATACATACACAGAAGTATGCATGCATATGCACACACACACATGCACACACACACTAAATAAATACTTAAAAAAAATGATGCAGACAAGACTTAAAGTGCCAGGATGAGGGTAGAACCAGGGAGGCTCCCATTTGCTCAGAGGAGAAGGGGAGTAAGAAAGCGAGAAGGACTGTGGGAGGTGGTGACCCGGAGGGGGCAGTGAGTGGGATGTAAAGTGAATAAGTAAAAAATTTTTTAAAAATTTAAATATGTGACAATATAGGTCAGATGTAATATATTTAAATAATTAACATGATTTAAGTCATAGTATATTTAAATCATATATCAACACCTTTCTCACTGGAGAATTCAATCAAGTTTGAAACATTCTGATTATATGTATATGTAGATTCACTCCAATGATAGATAAATAAAAATAAGTTGGTTCTGCTTATAATAACTAAGTGAAAAAATGTTAGGTTGACTTTGTGCTTTTATTAACTTTAGATTTTATAACTACCTTGAAATTTTCAAAAGACTTGCTGCTTTAATCTAAAGATCTACTACAAAACAGCAATTAGAGAAAGTTCTCTGTCTGAAAAAAAATGCTTTCTATGGTCTTTGAAAATCCTTAAGAGGTAAACTATTTTAGTTTAATAGCCACCATTGATCTTTAATTATTTGGCAATAATAAAAGCAAGGGGAGTCCTCTTTTAGTCAAATGAGTAAGAAATAAAATTAATGGAGACATTCATACCAGAAATTCAGAAGGCAAGGGAAAATAAGAATAAATGACTTTCTACACATAACCTTCTTAAGTCAAGTGATTACATTAAAAAAGCCATGCCCTTAAAAAGCTTTAGGCACCAGAGTTTTATTGGATATTGCATCAACTTAGTTATTATGAAGTCTTCTATATATGTCAGACAGTGATTAATAGTCATTAAACAGCTTTATATATTAATTGTTGTTTCTTATTGCCTCAGAGGAAAAAAATCATTAATCTTAGGAAATGAAAATTTATAAGAAAGATGTTAGTATAGCTTCAAGATTTTTATGAACTGTTTTATATGTAGTTGTCCAGCTATCATTTTGAGGATCCTGGGAAATCAAGATACCTGAAAGACTTTATATAAGCACAGGTCCAACTAACTCTGGCTTATATGTTACAATATTCTTATATCACACAGACACAGGCTCCTGAACATCAATAGTGCTTTCACATAGGAAGGAATCATGGATTCACATAGCTGCCTAAGAATGAAGAACAGTATTGCAGAGGGTCCTCGAGGGTGGTTAGCAGGTGTGCTCCAATATTATATCAAACTGGTTCTGTCTCTAATCTCCATTGTGACTTCCAGGCAAAGCAAATGCTGAAAGCAATTCTTTCCCCTGCCAAATAGACGAGATGGCCTATCTAATCCGTATTCCTGCTGCATGGATTTTATAAGATGATGCATTTTATGAACTTGCTATGTATTAAGGAGAATATAACACAGTATTAAACATATTCTTATTTAGACAGAGTTGGGTGGTTTAATTTGGTCCTCCTTACATAGCAAGCTTATTTCATAGACGTGAAAGTAATCAACTCAGACTGTGATGAGTAACAAGGTGGTCACTTGCTCCAGATAATCACTGAACACTTGCAATGATGCTAGGCCAACTGAATTGTGAGATATACGTATACTTATATATATTACATATATATATTATATATATAATATATATAATATATATAATGTATATATATAATATGTATATATATTTGTATATATACATATTATATATATATATACACATACAAATACACACACACATATATACATACATAGACTTTAAAAGGAGACTATAAGATGTTTCTTTTTAGTTCTTTTTTCCTCATTTTATTTCATGTGTATAGGTGTTCTCTGCATCCATGTATTGCACCACATCTGTATCTGGTGCCTTAAGAGGACATAAGAGAGCATAGAGTCCTCCGTGCTGGAGTTACAAATACCAGTGAGACACCATGTGTTAATAATCACATCCGGGCCATCTGGAAAGGACTCAGTTTAGAAACCACTGTGCCACCTCTCCAGCCCTTCATTTATAATTTTATATCAGTGAACATTAAGTAGATTATATATTTGTGGTTAATGTTAAGTACGGTATTAAAATTCTTTCCACTTCTTCTTAGTATGCTAAGATGGCTACTAAGAATTTTTAACTACAGCAGGTATTTTTCATTAGAAATATAATACAGTGCTGCTCTAAATTGTTTTTCCATGAGCATGACCCAGTGTGATTTTTGGAAGAGCAGGTGTCTGGCCCCTGCTGCGATATGCAGAACAGAATGTCACTTCCTCAAATCTCCCTGAGTGAATCCTTCTAGAACGAAAAATGTAAAATCTGATTCCCTAAGGCTTCATTTATTAACTTTTGCCAAGAAGTCAGTCTCATCTGGCCACACTACCTAAAATCCCTAAGAGATTAAGTGATTGCTATTTAGTGTCTAATGAGAGCACGGTGCCACAAATGTTAGTCCTGCCTATGAAGCAAAGGGTAGATTCTCTGGGCAAGTACCAAACCCATAGTGAACTTGCAGATGTCTTCCTATCCAAATAGAGCCAGAGCATATGTGTCCTGGTTAATGTAAGCTATAAGCAGAGTTCCAATGATGACTAGAAGGTAGTCATGTTTTTTTGACCTCACAGGACACTGTCCACCTGGATATGTCTCCGTGTAAGTTCAGCCACACTGAGCCCAGACAGAAGGCTATTTGTGTAGTTGTTCTCCCGTGTGCTTGGCTAGAAAGGCTCATCAATGCCATAGACCTTTTGAGCAGTGTCGCAGCTCAGGAAGTCATTTCATCACGTAAGTAGTTTAATTAAAAATAAATAACAGTTTTGAATAAAGAAAACTCCATCCATTAAAGTTGATCAACACAAAGTCACAAGAAGCATGGATGCCTACTCAATTTTCACATTAGTGTCATGAAGAAAAATTTGCTATTAATTTACTCTATCCGTTGACAGAACCAGGTAAAGTAACAAAAGGCAAAAAGAAAATCGAACAAAAATGTATAAGTTAAAAATTCTACTTTCTGGTTGGAAAAACTACATGAATCAGTTGCATTTTTTTCCTACAAATAATGTTTTTAAAAGACCTTTAGTATTTGCATGAATATCCAACTCCTATCAGCAATATCAATCCTCAGCAAAATAAATAAGATGAGACAGTAGATTCATACTGACACTCTCTGAAGAAAGGTTCTATGACTTTCTAAGATCCCTGGAGTGGGAGAGGTAGCTCAACAGTTAAGAGCACTGGAGATTATTCCAGAGGACCTGGGTTCAATTCCCAGCACCCACCTGACAGTTCACTACTGTCTGTCACTCCAGCTCCAGGGGTTCCAACATCTTCACACAGACACACATGTAGGGAAAACATCAGTTCCCATAAAATAAATCATCAAGATCTCTGGAGAGGAGATTTGAAATAGTGGAAGAAAAGTAATGTCACACTTCAAAGAGGCGGGACTACAAGCTTGAACGGCTTCACAGAAGGGCAGGGACAGAGTGAAAGTTGGCTGTTGGCTGGATGAACTTTGAAGGCCTAGAACATCCCCGTTTCCCCCACCCCCACTCCTTCCTCATTCATGTTTCACCCATTCATCACTAGAAAGACAATTTTTGGAATAACTGTTGAGATGAGATCTACCATCCTGTAAAAATCCCCAAAGCAAGGACATTGACCTGGAGAAACCAACATTTGTTGAAATTCAAATAGCACACTTACTGAATTTTTAATATGTCATGTTATGTTTTCAGCAATGTGTATCAGTGCGCCCTGCACTCACTCTTTTGTAATGCAGAGGTGATTGTCAGCGTTTCAAGGTCAGATTTAGTGAAAACATGACCTAAATTTCATTATATAGAATGTGCTGGATTAGAAAAAAAAAGTCGAGAAAGAAAAGACCAACGTTTTGAGCTACATTTAGATATTGCCAAAAAAAGTAAAATATGTGTATTAAGATGAAGATCACTGTACATCATATATATGTGCATATATATATATCCTAATAATATAACATTTACTCATTCTTAATCCATTCATAATATTTTTACTTAAACTGAGTCATAGAATTCTCAAAACCCTTTCAAAAGTTATTATGTATTTGTAGACATATGGATAGAGTTTCTATAGCATATTAATATATTTATATAATAATAGATTGTTAGCTAAAATACAAAAACAATTTATTTTTTCCCACATAAAGATAAAATGCCTTTACATCTAACATATTAATATCCAATTTACATCTTTTTTCTTAGAAATAAGGAATATTAGCTTCCTTTATAAAACACAGATTGGCATGAAGCTAGCTGTTTGATTAGCTTCCTTTTATCTTTCAAAGGTCCTTTGCTTTCAGAAAGTCCTAAAAATCAACCCATCTTGTTCTCAATACCCAGTATCATCTTTTTCCCAGGAAAGTGTTTAACCTCAAGGTAAGTCTGGCATGGCAATATGTTTTCAGGAAAGATAGAGGCGATGTTCTGAGCAATTTACAGAGCCTTCCCAAAGGCGGCAAATGGAGAGAGACACACAGGCAAAATGAAGGAGAATTGTTCTCACTACTGTTATTATTTAACAAATCTCTCTGAATGTGTTAGAGCATTTCCCTGATAATCCCACATACAGCATCCGCTCATATCTCCTATTACAAAAGAGCCTTGAGCCACCCGCAGTTGCCTAGGGACACACAATGCCATGCACAGGCAAGCTTTTCCTCTTCTTCCTGTCTAACCACAGGAGCAGGTAACTTTAACTGTCTGCCCAGGTGCTCACATACCAGCCAGGCTATTGCAGGATTTGTGGTTTGTGTCTGTGTTTTGTCTTTGCTTACTTCACATACATATGTAGGGGGAGATAAACAGTGGTGTCATCAACTTTCCAGGAGCTTTTCAAAGCCAATGTTACAAATTTACCAGCAGTACCTGAAGCAGGGTATGTTGGAAAGTAGTATGGAATGCTGTAAGGTATCTTCCTGTCTGCTAGCCTTCCACAGAATCATCCAAGTTGCGGGGTAGGGGATTAGGGTGATGGTCAGGCACTACACAGTGCTTGCAGCACAAATTTTAGGAACAGGATCCAGATGTTCAGAAGTCACATAAATAAATGTGTGGGCTTGGGTGCCTGGCAATAATTCCAGCTTCTAAAGGTAGAGATAGGGGGTCCTCAGAGCAAGCTAGTTAGGACCAAACTAGCCCCAAACAGGGAATTCTTCGAGATGCTGGCTCAATAAACAAGGTAGGAGAGAGATGGGAGATAATTCCTAACATCAACTTCTGGCCACTTCGTGTACTCCCACATACTTATATGTGCAACCACACATATGTATGGTCTGTGCATACACAAAAAACATAGTGTGTGTGCGCGCACACTCACACACACACACACACACACACACACACACACACACACACACACGCACCATACAGACACACAATGAAAAACAAAGAAGGGGTCCCAAGGTGATCTGTACTCTAGGTCTCTCCTAGTTTGTTTTATCTGTCTAGAACTAATTCTCCCATAAGCCATTTCTCCTATGACAGACCAAGGGACCTCTAGTATATCATGCTTATTTCTGTCCCCATGTTTGTAGTTGTCTGCCTGAAAAACTGTGTCTGAGTTTTCCTTCAACCTACACTTTAGATCTTCATCAGACATCCTCTTCCCTGGGCCTTTTCTGGGTTACATATAAAACCACATTAAATGTGTATTTGGCACATTCTATCTATCCTTGTCTCTATGTAGCTTTCATAATATGTGTCACCATCTAAATTTATACTTTGCTAATCTTTAGCAATCATTATATGAATTCTCCCAATAAAATGTAAGCTGCCTGTGATTACTTAACTTTCTTGCTTATTTTTTTTAACAGTGTTGTTTTTTGTTGTATTCTAGTGACGTCAGTACTGCCCTGCACAGACCACAGTCTTATGTGATAAAGGAATGTTTTTGTTTATCTTCACTCATCCGATGACTTGGTACAGTAGGCTTCAGCATTAAGAATTCAGTGAAAAATTTAATGCAGTATTTTTTTTTCTTGGAAAGGTCAAGTTACTGTGGGAATAGACATGTAGAAATGTAATTGTGATGCAAAGTGTGAGTGCTTGTGGAACAGAGACTGAAGGAAGGAGAGAAACTCATTGGGCGTGGGAGGAGACAGGGAACGCATTGATGGAAGTGACATTTGAGCTGAGTCATGAAACATGAGTGTGTTGCTGAGGCCCGAGGAAGGATTCAAAAACATTTCACATGGAGACAAAGAAATGCACAAAGGCAGGGAGTTGGCAAGGAGAAAGTCCTATTGGGCAAAGAGCAAAGGGCTCCCATGGTTAACCAAAGAGGGTCAGAAACAAGTGGGAAATGCCACCTGCTCGGGACATCTTTGTATCGTTTCATAACCTTCACTCCACCCTGCACGTGGATTCTAAAGTGCTAATCTGGGTGATCTGGAACGCGAGTACATCTCTTGCAATGATTTCCTTTTCTTTCTTTTTCTTGTTTTTTTTTTCTAGAATGGATTTCTCTGTATAGCCCTGGCTGTCCTGGAACTCACTCAGTAGACCAGGCTGGCCTCGAACTCAGAAATCTGTCTACCTCTGCCTCTGCCTCCCAAGAGCTGGGATTAAAAGCATGCACCACCACTGCCCAGCTCTTGCAATGATTTTAAGGCAGAATAAAAGGTGGGCAGTGGGTGGGTGGGGCTACTCCAAGGAGCAAGCAAGGTTTACAGCAACAGGAAGAAAATGAGTTCAGTGTTATACATATGGAGAAGAAAGATATCCAATTACAGAAAGCAATTGCTTTGACACCAGCCATTCTCCTTGTAGGTGGTGACTACTAAAATAAGGAACATAATCCTTTGGGGCTATAACAAAGGAGAAATGTTGAGAGGTGGGAGCACACGCAGGATGTGGTGGCAGCTGCTCCCATAAGCTCTGGGACTGTAGTTTTAGACAGTCCAGCAAGGCAGAGAGAGTAGATCCGTTGTGTGAGCTGTGACTCAGTGAGGACAGATATAGAAATGGAGATACCTCAGCAAACCCACTGCCAAAAGTGAAATTAAGACAGTAGGACATGGGTACCAGGATCTTGCTCATAGATGTCTCCAGAACAACAACAAAACAAACAAAAAGTTGCAGGGAACACTTCAATTGTTCCAGCCCTTGGAGCCACCAGGAGCAGGACAGCAGGAAAAATTACGCCCACGTATTTAAAAACAAAGCAACAGTTATTTCAAACGGATGGGTTGTCTGAATGCCTCAGATCAACCACATATGAATTTCAAACTCTCATTAGTACTGCGGATGAACACACAAGCCATGAGATGTTGCTGGGGCCTGTGGCTGATGTTGACAGAAACAGTGTGAGGGTCAGATCTCAGTTTTGTAACTGCATGATCTTTCACAAACTATAAAACTTTAGAACTCAGTTTCTTCATCTCCAGAAAGTGATATTTTTTTTAAAGGTAGAATGGGATAATCCATCTACACACACCTTAACCCAGAATAAACCCCCATGAAAACTGCCCAAAGTACCCCAGTGAGAAATTTGAACCTCTCATCTATGTGTTAAACCACATAACCAGACTTTTTTTTAAAAAAAAAAAAAGGGGGGGGGAGGGGTTGAGTTAAAATATTTAACCACTAAACTGAATTGAAGATAAAATACCAAAATCTTTTAAAAGGATACCTGTGTGTCATATGAAAATGATAAATCTCTTTAAATGTCTTGCATACTACCCTGAGTCGTATTATTGTGTGACCTTCATTTTAAAGAGCAATAAAAGTACCTTGAACCAGACAGGATTTATTGTTCCCAACTAACATCCCCTGCATTAAGTGTGAATTTCATTCGCATTAACACCTTACAATTTAAGACCTGTAATTCATAACTTCTGTAAGCATAAAACACCTTAAGCACTAAACAATCTAAAATAAATCAATACATCATGTTTTCTACAGAAGAAAAGAAACATGAGATGATGACACATTTGTGTTCACATCGCTGGGCTGCGGGACCTGGACAACTGTCCTCCTCCTCACTTGACAAATGACTTGGGAATGTTCCATTGTTTGCTTGATGGGGAGCTAAACTTACTTCAGGACATGTTCTAATGAGTCATGGTGAGGGCCAACAGTAATCCCTGCTACTACTGCTTCCTCCCTCCATAAAAATCCCAGTATTTGCAGCAGATATTTCTGGTTGCAAACAGACGTTAAAGGGAGCATCTTCTTCCAGAAGAGTGTAATGTAAGTGGACACAGATTGCTCACCCTGACGCTAATTTGTGAGCCTGTGCAGAGTTACCTATGAATCATAGAAACAAAACATTGTAAAGCGTATGGTGTTTTATTTTAGTAGTTTCTGGGATCATTAATACTTTTGGGTGAAGTCGAGCTTTTATCAGTAAAAAGCATAACATTTCAAATAGAATTCAAGCATTATATTTCAAGTTACATGTAGAATCATTTTTCATATCATTCTTGTTTTTAAGTGCAACAAACTCAGAAGTTCCTTGTGACTACAATTGTGGTGGTTTGAATGAGAATAGCTCCCATTTGCTCATATGTTTAAATGCTTGAAATTGTTTGGGAAGGATTAGAAGGTATTTGACCTTTTTGGAGGTGTGTCTTTTTTGGAGGGCGTATGGCATTGGAAGGAAATAATGAGGTTAAAAAGTCCAGGCCCTCCCCACTCTCTGTTTTTCTCTGTGTGTCTCTGTCTTTCTCTCTCTCCAGTGTCTGTGTGTGTATCTGCCCCCATGCTCGCACTGCTAGAGATCAGATCTGAGCCCTCAACTTCTTCTTGAATGCCATGTTTGCTTTTCCCCACACTCCTCATTATGATGAAATTGGACTTACCCCATCTAAATGCTTCCTCTTTTTTATGTAAAATGTTTAAATATCATTTTTTGGATATTTTCCCCTCCCCTCTCCCCCTACCTCTATGAGGGTGCTCCCCCTCCCACCCACACATTCCCTGCCTACCAGCCCTGGCATTCCCCTACACTGGGGCATTGAACCCCCTCAGGCTACTCCTCCCACTGATGTCCAACATGGGCATCCTCTGCTACCTATGCAGCCAGAGCCATGGATCCCTCCCCTGTTCAGTCCCCTGGAGATCTGTTGACACTGTTGCTCCCCTCTTGGAGCTGCAAACCCTCTCAGCGACTTCAGTCTCTTCTCCAACTCCTCTATCTGGAACTCTGTGCTCAGTCCAAGGGTTGGCTGTGGGCATCGACCTCTGTATTTGTCAGGCTCTGGCAAAGCCTCTCAGGAGACAGCCACATCAGGCTCCTGTTGGCAAGCACTTCACGGCATCCATTTGATAACTGTATATAGGATAGACCCTTAGGTGGGGCCGTCTCTGGATGGCCTCTCCCTCAGTCTCTGCTCACACTTTGTCTCCATATTTCTTCCTGTGAGTATTTTTTTTCCATTCTAAGAGGCACTTTGGTCTTCTTTCTTCTCGAGCTTCATATGGTCTGTGAATTGTATCATGGGTATACCGAATCTTGGGGCTAATATCCACTTATCAGTGAGTGCATATCATGTGTTTCCTTTGTGACTGGGTTACCTCATTCCGGATATTTTCAAGTTCCATACAGTTGCCTAAGAACTTCATGAAGTCATTGTTTTTAACAGCTGAGTAGTACTTCATTAGTAAATGTACCACATTTTCTGTATCCATTCCTCTGTTGAAAGACATCTGGGTTCTTTCCAGCTTCTGACTATAATAAATATGGCTGCTATGAATATACATGAAGATGCTCCTTATTACATGTTGGAGCATCTTCTGGGTATATGCCCAGCAGTAGAACAGTAACTAAAACTAAACTCTCCTTAAAGAGAGCTACTTGCAAGAGACTCCATCTAATTTTTTTATTTGTTTGTTTAGAAAGGAGCTAATGAAGCCCAGAATTGAGATTGGCCTTGAATATCTGATTATCATGCTTCTTAACTCCCAAATTCTGGATTACAGACATGTATCATCATACCCAGGTTGTACAGTGCTAGAATTTGAACTCAAGGGCTTCAGCTATGGAAGCTTGGTAGAGGTAGACAAACACTATCAACTGAGCTACATCTCCATCCCTTTATGACAATTCTTTTTTGGTTTTTTGAGACAGGGTTTCTCTATGTAGCTCTGGCTTTCCTGTCTCTATGTTCTCACTCTGTAGACCAGGCTGGCCTCAAACTCAGAAATCCACCTGCCTCTGCCTCCCTAGTGCTGGGATTAAAGAGGTGTGCCACCACTGCCAGGCTCGACACAGATACTGCAAATATGTGTTATTGTTCTACACTAGAATGTAAGCTTCTTGAGAATAGAAACAGAGACAATTATGTTATAAATACCTGTTCATAGAAGAATCCACTCATTCTCTAACAGAGCTTAGAAAATGTTCTTGTCAACAACCAACTCAACTCTACCATGAGTTTTGTGACAGTTGGGCATATAGCACAGAATAATGATGCCACTTTGCAGAATGGCTGCTCACATCTCAACTTATCCAATGTGAATTCCTAAGAAATAATACAATATTGCCCAGTATGAATGTAAATATATGAACTCAGTAGTATCTGAACTTCTTCATTATGTTTTCTTGATATTTTAACTATATTAAAGTTTGGGAAAATATTTCTAAATAACAGTGTCCACGTGTGTACTGAAGCCCTTCCATTCTGCTTCCTTATTAATAAAAGAGAGCTATAAATGTTATCTCTCCTTCTACAGTTAGAGATACTTGAAGGGAAATAATATATGTGCCAGAAGTAAAAAGGGTCCTGTGTGGAGGAGTTAAGAGAAATGGGCTGACCCTGTCTTTTACAGCCCATTATTGTTCATAATGACTTAAGTAGTCACTAGGGCATGGTGCTGACATACACGGAACTTCCATACAAGCCAAGTGAGAACTCTTCTGCTTGCACTAATACTTTTAATCAGAGGTTCCTGGAAACAGAACACTTCTTATGAGTTTTAGAACTTCCCAAAATATGTGACAGGAAGTTCCAATACTCTCTTTTTAAAACCCAATATTTTTAAATTGGGTTCACAGTAGCATGTCATTTATTTACTCCTTTGGCTGGCTAGTCTCATGTCAGTTTGACCCAAGCTAGAATTATTTGATAAGAGGAATGTCCAGTAAGAAATTGTCTTCAAAAGATTGGCTTGGGTGGAAGCCTTGGAGAATTTTTTTGATTAATGGTTGGTGTGGAAGAGCAAATCTCACTATGGATGGTTTAAGATGCAGGTAAAGCAAGCCATGAAGACAAAGCCAATAAGTGGCCCTCTTTCATGGCCTCTGCATTATATCCTGACTCCAGGTTCCTTCACTGTTTGAGTTCCTGCCCAGCTTCCTCTAATGATGGATTGTGACATGTAAGTGCAAACTAAAATGAACCCTTTACTTGTTCATGGTCATGGTGCTGTAACATAACAATAAAAACCCTAACTAAGGCACTTCTTGAAAAATAAGTAGACATTTATTTTAGTACACTATTTTATGTGTAGCCACAATTTATCAATATAATTTGTCCCACCCTCTAGATATTACTTTAGCCTTAAAGGTAAGAGTTATATAGGAGCAATGGAGTAACCATCAAATTTCTGTCAGTGATTTAGCCATTAGTAACTGCGAATCTCCCACCTTCCATATTTATTGAAAACAACTCCATAAGTGGGCAAAGCAAGCACACTCATTTTCCAACATTGACTCACAGTGCTAACTTCTTTCACATTAAGTGACAGAATTTAGCATCCATTACTTTCAGAGGTAGAAATATTAATGCTAAAATTTCTAATTAGAGTGAAATTTTCCTTCAAGTTTCATGTTCAGAGTGGAAAAGGAGAAACACAGTGGGACTGTCACTACCTCATTGCATTTTGGATCAAGTCCTTGGTTTAGAAGTACTTTGAAAAGATCATCAAAGATCCTCCTCTATAAGACCCAGGAATCCAGAAAGAAAGGAAAACAAGAAGAAGAGAGGGGTGGATAATGAAGGATTACTCAGACAGTTTTGTTTCCTAAAATGACTATGTGGTGTGATTTCTAATATGAATGTGAAAGAAAACCTTATCTGCCTCTCAAAACACTTTAGTCAATTTGAACTTCTATGTGGGGAATTTACATTTTTCAATGATTGTGAGCAAAGAGGAAATTACATAGCCAAAGAATCATCTTTGAAAATTAAATTATTGAAAACATAGAAGTTAATATCATCGGGTCAAAAGAAATCTATAGTGTTGTCTAAAGATATGTACTGTTCTAAAATTCCTTCAAAATCAAGTTTTTCACCTGGGCGTGGTGGTATAACCCTTTAGTCTCAGCACTTAGGAGGTAAAGGTGTTTAAGGCTAGCCAGGACTACGCAGTGAGTTCTAAGACAGTCAGGGCTACATCATGAAACCTTATCTCAAAAAATAATTAAATCGTTCAGACAAAAGGGCATGTATATGGTAAACCTATACATTGAACATCTTCAAAGCATGGGAGTCTATTCAGGAGGAAATATGATGGTTAATATGTTATAAAGACTAAGAACAATACCAATTAAAGTTAGGAACAAGCACATGTCATTTTAAACCCAGTTATACACTCTGTTCATTTAAAATAAATTGTAACTGTTTTCTCATTTTATATACCAATGATACAGGAAATATTTTCTACTGTGTGTGAGGATTTAAGGGATGTTTATAGTTGAGAAAAAGAAGTGAGACTCTTTTCCTCAAAATATGTCTGGTGGGTGTCTTTGATCTTCCAGTACTCTAATCAAAATAGGCTAGCAAAGGGTGTGTGTTAAGTGCTATCACATCTGAAGATCAAAATGTTTTAGAAAAATCTTCAGTAAATTAAGCTCACTCAGAAATAATTGAATTGGTGCGGAATCAATGGTAAGATATTATTTTGAAGGATTTGAAAGACAAAATTCTGAATGACTCACACCACTCGAGGGTATAATGGTTAGAACCATTTTCTTAAAATTAACTCATTTTGTACATTCGTAGCATCGTTGGCTGAATGACTGATTAATTCTTTAAAGTTCTAATGCCTTAACATAATACAAGAAGACCTTGTAAATTGAGACTCTGGTATACATTACAGCTTCGTCTCCTATCAATTCCATCCCACCACATGGGATCTCTCTCAGTGTTGCTCTAACTCTTCCTGTTTCTTTTGTCAGAAAGCACCAGTGTGGGTAAGGACATCTAGGAATGTTACCCAATCTGAAAAAGCTTTAACCAAGTGAGGCTTTCCTTCTCACTCCTTCATACACCCCACAGCTTTACACATTGCCGCTCCAAGTACTGCAGTAGCTTTCACTTCTGATACTAACTTCAAGCATAGATACCAGTTTGCTTTCAATTTTTTTTTTTTTTACATACCCTGTCTCTAGATTAGTACCTGTCAGAAACTTGGTGAATGGACGACTCAACATAAATGAAGAAAGACAATTTCTAACAAGATGCCTTCTGTGGTTTAATACGACTCATGAACACAAAAGCTCGAAGGGAAGAATATATAGGACTGGGGAGGAAGCTGGTGAGTGAAATTACTCACCTCAGTCTGACTCCCCAGACCCACCTAAAAACCAGAAGCACACCACAGCACAATCTGGCCTCTGTAATCCTAGCACACCCATAAGGAGCTAGGATGGGGAGACAATGATTCTTCAGAAGTTCATGGGCCAATGAGTACACAGGAGTAAAACACCAAAGAGATCCTGCCCCAGGCAAGGTGAAAGGCAAGGACTCACACCTGAAGTCTACCTCTGGTGCTACACAGGCATGCTCTCCATCATTTACATACATGAACCTTTACACATGTACATATAGAAAAGTTGGGACTGGAGAGGTGACTCAGTGGTTAAGAGTACTGATTGCTCTTACAGAGAGCCCCACCAACATGATGACTGTAGAGGACCTAACACATTCTTCTGGCATTCTTGGGTACTGAGAATGCATGTGGTACATATAGGTACATTCAGACAAAACACCCATGCATCTAAAATTAAAATTTGTTAACTGTACAGATTTATAAGTGTACAGAAATACAAGTATATTTCTGAAAATTCTGCTTTCCAAATTAATATCTAGGATTGACTCCTCCTTAAGAATATACATGATCTTCTCCATAGAAATTAAATTTAAGAAAGTTGGAAGTTAGCTATCTCTTATTTCTCGCTGATAGATAGCACATACACTACCTACTCTTTCCATGCCCAGTATGATCAAGTTCCATGCTAGGAAAACGAAATAATATGAAAAATGTTCAAAAATCCCCATGTCCTCTGGCTTACAGCTGTGTTTGCCCAATGGAAAAACCATTTGCCTAAATTAAAAACAAAAAATGGCTAGCCACATAGGTCAGTGATTAAGAGCATGTTCAGTTTTTACAGAGGAATCAGGTTCAATTCCCAGCACATACATAGTATCTTACAATCCCGTTACTCTAGTTCTAGGGGATCCAGCATACTTTTCTGACCTCCAAGAGCAAGAGGCATGCATCAAGTGCATTTAAAAATATGCAGAAAATCATTCAATATATAAAATAAATCAAATCTTTAAATAAAATATATATAAAAAAAGGAAGAGGCTAGTGTTTTATTCCCCAGCTCAGCATTCCATGCATCAAGGGTCTCTTTCAACAGCTCCTCCCAAAAGCTTCTCCTTTCTCTGCTAGGCCTGAATGATCTGGCAAAATCAACCAGAGGAGATATTACTCCCAATTGGACAAAGCCTCACTTCCATGGCACTGGTAACATCAGGTGTAGGATATTTTTATGTCATGAGTTGCTACCCTGTGACTTGTAGGATATTAGCAGCCTCCTTAACATCTGTACCCTAAATATAGATAAACTTTGTATAGCAGTTTACAATTTATAAATTACTTTCACCTATCTACTCTCACCTGAGCTCCAGAGCTGTGCATATATTATTAGAATCATCTTTACAAAAAAGAAAAATGAAACCTGTAAATAATAGTCTGATATTTCTACACTAAAATTATACAGAGGAGTATGGACATAGACTTTTCAAAACACAAGTCATAGTCTAATCTCCCTTGTACCATCCTTGTTTCATAAGCACTTGTTTTACTCAATGACTTCATGTTACTATTTTTCTTGATGCCATAATTTCATCAACAGGACTAGTGGGTTGTGTATGAAGTACAAAAGTCATAATAGAGTTCTGTGGGCATTGTATTAAAAAAAGAACACTATAGTCACTTATCTATTTTCTCTTTTGCTTCTCTGTAGAAGAATAATGTTGCAGGCATGTTTTATTGACAATTGGAATCCACTTCAAAGATAATGTATTCTGAACCACTTCTACAAAAAAGCCCACCAGGATTACAATAGAAAAAAACAGAATAACTCCAGGCATGCACGTGTTTTTGATCATTTTGTGTTAAATCAAGAGAGAAGCTTAATGCATTTCAGACTTCCAAAGACTGACTTTTCCTTCACCCACCATCAGCCTGCTTCCATGGTGAAGTAAAAAACACAAACCTATTGAAATGTGTTCATTCAGGAAAGGAGACACAAAGTCCTACCAGACTTTATAAAAGAAACAGACAAATAAACATTAGCAAGTGTTTTCCAGAGGTAGAGTGGTTGTTTTGTTTTGTTTTTTTGTTTTGTTTTGTTTTGAAAAAGGACAGCATCTTGGATTTATTATCTTCATCCAAAATGCATGTACAGTAAAGTAAGCAGAATACATCTAAGAAAACTGACTGAATGGTCTTTTATAATGACATTCACATAACAATTAACCCTTTTTCCAATTGATAAGTCGTACTCCAAGAAATGATCCTTCCGGCATTCTGTTATAGCACACTACCACCATGGAAATTAGAAGGAAAGACTTGTACCATTTATAATCTCATCAGGTTGCCTACAAGATGGCCCTGACAATGTCTCCCATTCAGTTTGTTCAGTGAGGTGATTGCCATGTGCCATTATACAGAGTAAAGACTCTGTTCTTGATAAGTTCTCACTCATGGCTCAACTATACTTTCTACCACCTATAACATCCTACTGGAAACATAAGAGAGAGATAGAATAAGACCTACTCTACCTCAAGGTTGGTCACACTCTTTAATGTTTCTGAGTGGAATTTAGCCAAATCACAATAGACAACCACCATAGGTTTTGCAGGTAGTTTATTCTTGAAAAGTTCAAGAAATAATAAAATGCTTCAGCCTTGTTTTCCAATAAAAGAGTAAAGTCAGTAAAATGACAACAAAATTCATGCTCTATGTTTCAAAATAAGTTAAAGTTTTCTATATGATAATAAACTTTCCATCATACAAGAAAAAATGTTTGATTATCAAGCTTTTTCCATTTTGATATAAAATGTGTGGTTTATAAAGTGAGGTTATTCAATTTTTGGACTTACCTATTAAACCTAACACAGACAAAGGGATTGATCCCCAAAGAAGTTGCCTTTATAATTCAGGGAATCTATGTATATTCCTCACAGAGTAAAGAGGCATTAAGATTTTAGCAAAAGGCTGGAGATGTGGCTCAGCTATTAATAACGCTCTTGCAGAGGACCAGAGTTGAGTTCCCAGAATACATTGGATAGCTCACAACTGCCTATAACTATACCTGTGGGGAATCCTATTTCCTCCCTTGTCTTTGAAAGCACCTGCACCTGAGTATACCTCCTCACCTCCACACAAAAATACAGTCAAAATGAGGTAAATGTATTAAAAATTAGGAACAAAAATAGTGCAGGAAAAATTAAAATTTCCAATCGACTAAATATACAACATTTTTTAAAAATTGTCCATGTAGACTCAATGTAACCATCCTGTCTCAAATGTATCAGAGAGAGACATAGCAATAAGCATTGGAATAAGATATTATGATAAATATTAATTAATGATTGCTCTGATTATGAAAACTAGACGAAAACCACAGAATTCATGCAGTTTCTAAAAGCTGAAAAATTCAAGAAAAGTGTTTTTCCTTACCTGCTTAAAAGAAAGAGAACCCTGCCAACACAGAGATTTTAACCATGTGAAACCCATTTGTAACTTCCAACAATTAGAATCCTATGAGAAAAGGCTGTGGTTTAACTCACAATTCTTATTCTAATTTGATACAAGGACCCTGGGGATCTAATAGAAGAATAAAAAATAAAATGATATAAAATAAAATAAAAAGCCTGAAAACACTGGAATGTGCTGGTTAGAGGCGCTAGCTAACCTCACACAGGAAGTGAATTAGTCTCCTGATTGTGTCCACAGTGTCCCTATTTCTTAGATTCCATACAATGTTGTCTGTAGAAAGGGTATTAAAACAGTTTAATGTTACAAAGCCTGATTTTTTCCAGCATCTTAAAAATTTTAATATAAATACAAAGACAGCAAATAATTTAAAATTTTAATAAAATATTTAAACTATTGAAGAGCATCATATAATCTGTTTTAAATAATTAATTACATTGCTCTATGCTGATTCATTCATCAGAACACTGCAGATATAAGTGACCCAGATCACTGATTCTCAAGTGGGAACAATTAAGCACAATGATATTTATTTATATTCGACTATATAACATGAAAGTGAAAAAATGAAAAACGTTAGGGAAATGAATGATTCAACGTATGAAAGAAAAAGTACTTTTTCATCAGGCAGATTTATTTGAAATAACTGTTGTTTAAGGCTTTCTATTTTAATCATGTCAGTTAGTAATTCCGGCAAATAGCCACTAGTAATGTTAACTTATTAAGCCAGTAATATATACCAGTATAATTCTACTCTTGGTATGATTTAATCAGTGTATTAGCTCAAACCACTGCTCTGTAAGAACTAGAAAAGGATCCTGCAAGGTTTTGCTGAAAATAAATGGGACAAATTTCAAGAATAGTTACTGAAAATAAGGCCTCAGGAGATGGGAGAAGTTCTCAGGTTAAAACATCGGGAAGCTGAAGTGCCAAAATATTATGGGGAGAATTTTAATGGAAGCAGACCACACTGAGATCCCCTTTTTAAACACTGGCTTCTTTATTCTCACTCCACGTTGCAGGATTCCTGTCTAAGTGAATCCTCTGGAAATGAACATTTGTTAAACAAGAGTATCCTTTGGGGATAACCTACCTGTGTGTTAAACAGGAGCACCCTTTGGAGATATCCACTCAACATTTTTATCCTGAAGCCTGACAAGAACCATTGCAAAATGTCGTTCTTCCTGTTACTTCTTCTTAATACTTTCAGAAGCGGCTGTGATAAAATTTTATGTTCTCTCTTTTGCTACTATCTAGGCCAGGGCTATTGACCTGCACTGTTTCCTGGAAAGAAGGATTTCTAGGTTTCTAATTATCCTAGCACCTACTACTTTGTTATATGTGTGTGTGTATGTGTGCGTGTGTATGTGTGTGTATGTGTGTGTGTATGTGTGTATACAATACATATGTATATATACATATGCATATATGTGTGTTTGTATATACACATATAGAAATCATATATGAATATTCCTATAGATACATAATACACACATATACATCTCTATATACAACATAACATTCACCACACATACATATCAACTGAACTGAAAAAGTTGATAATTGCATCAATACTATACAAAGAATTTCTAATTTTCAGCTGGACTCAAATCCAAGAATCTATTGCCAAATAGAGTGTAACAATGTGAATCCAGGAGAGATTAAGACGAATGGGAGAAATTTCACCTAGGTATCCAAGTATTTCCCCTTGCATTCTGCATTTCTTCTCTGAGTTCCTCCATAAAAGTCTCACACCTAGGCTCTCTGCTTTTCTAGCACCCTCTATGAACAGAAATATAACTTGGAGAGGCAGTATCTTAAAAACTGTCATCAACCTGTCACTTAGGCAGGATTATCTAAAAGCCAGTTGATAACAAGTAACAGTGCTAATAGAACACATGATAGGTGCTTAGCTCAAAAAAGAACACTAGAAAGCATCTAAAAATAAGACATTGTTTTAAAAGTAATCCTTATGATTTTTCTGCAGACACCCCAATTCTAGAGCACTTTGTATAATCGTTGCCCTTTTTAAAAAATGCAAGGCTTAAAAATATTCGATTACATGCTTATTTTTAGAAAAAAAATAACACAGTGTCAGATGAGTAGGTATATTTCCCAAGACGGGCCTTGGAAGGGGTACACATGCCAGTAATTCTGCAGGCATCACACACATCTGCGTAAGTCCTCCACAGGCAAGCATCTCAAACCCTAGACTGCCTTCCTTTCCATCTCTTCAGTGACAGTAATAGTTCTCATTTGAAGGTGTTTTGACATCTAAAAATAACCAAAAGTCAAGTGTGAAGAATTTTGAGTGAAGTGTTACAATGAAATAGTTCTGTTTTGGTCCGAAGTCACAGACAGACTAAAATAGAGTGAAGCAGGATTGCCCAGAAACTATGTCTAAAGATTAACAGCCAATGAGGGAGGAAACCCTTTAGAAGTCTCTAAGAACAAAAACTGTTGAATTGTAAAGGAGGGTGTGTGCAAAATACATTTTAATTCGGTTCAAATGAGAATAGTTGATGCCCCATCGCCAAAGTTGCAATATTGCTGCAAGACTACAAAGGGGGAGGGAATCAAAGCTACATTGCCATTTTCTTGTCAAGCATCAACATTTTGAAGAATTGTTAAGTCTTTCCCCCAGGGTGTGTATGGTTCCCATTATAGTCCTCATTCATACTATGTTTTTATTCCTGTATAAGATGTGTAAGGCAGTCTCCACCCAAGACTATTAGTTTCTGAGTGCATTCCTGGTGTAAGAGGGCACCAATAATGAGAAATAAAATACACGAGAGAACAACCTTCGTTTAGACATCATATATTGGAAATATCATTAGAATCATATTTAAGGTACTCCTTCCTAAAAATTGTATAAGTTAACAGGGACATAGTCTCAGATAAACTAAGTTCTAGCTCTGCTTCACAGGCTGAAATATTGGAAATTTTATGGCCAAAAAAATATTTATAGTCACTGATCTATATTTCTTCTGTGTAGCTTGGATAGTGAAATTGAAAAGACAGCCAGTGTTTAAAATATTCTTATCTCTTGGCTGCTTCATCCTGACCTCTGACTCCCTCTGAGGCCATGAGAAAACAGACTGCTTGGTGGCAGGAGGCAGCCAGAAGTGGTGCAGAAGCTGACAGGCTGCCCCTGCGGGAGGAAAGGAGCAGCATTTCAGATGGTCATAAACTGACTGCTGCAGAGGAGGCAGAGTAGCAAAGGAGACACAGCCTGCCCACAGCCTCTTGTCTGGCAGGAAAATGGCCCAGCACCAAGCTTCCAACTAGCCAACACCATCCCTCTAGCCTCTTTCCTCCACAGTCTGAAATGAAGGGAGCACTAATAAAAGTTTTTCCTTACAGCAGCTTTCAAATACTCTAAGAGTCTCCTTAAAATGTTAATTCTCATCAAATGAACTCTTGTTTTTAATTAATTTTGCAAGCATATATAGAGATCATTTAAAAACAAAATAATGTGAGCTTGTGAGGATGGGTGTGCTCAGACCTGTACTGATGGTGGTTTGTATGATGTGTGTGTTATTGTGTGAGAGAGAATTGGGGATGGGGGAAATGAGGAGTTGGGGGGAGTGAGGAGGCCTGGTGGTGAAGGAGCACAGAGCATCAGCTTCTATTCTCTGGCTTTATCCTCAGGGCTGAATTTTTTTCCCCAAACCTTTTCAACTACAAGTTTAGGAAGAAATGCAGGCAATCACTCAAGTACAGAAAGATACAACTTCCTATCTCTAGTCCCCAGTACTTTTATTTCTTACTACCTTTTGCCTTTGATGAAAAAGTCCCTCCCTTACCCATTTTTTTTCAATTATTCAATAAAAAGCCCAGCAAGAAACGAGCTTAAGCGATGAAAAAGAAATAAACCAAACATTTTTTTTTTGGACCCTTGAGCAAAATCCTTGACTTTTTTTTTCCTTTTTCGTAAATTGAGACTTTGCACACTAGCTCTGAAGCGTATTTTTCTCTTTTCTTCAATAAGACATCTCAGCGATTCCTCTGAGTGATAAAATAATGTGTCTTCAATTCTCTTCCACAGTTGAGTGCCAGGAATGGAAGGTGACAACTCTGCTATTTTTGGTAACAAGATACTTTTTTTTTTTTTTTTT